>NC_090655.1:117661627-117839127 GCF_040937935.1 Hyperolius riggenbachi
AAACCCCAGTGTAGACGGAATTTCCGATTTGTACGATTTTGTCGAGTATGATTCCTGGGTCTTTAAGAGTTTCAAAATATTAAATTCAGAGACGAAAGAGGATTTTCTCTCTGAATGCATAAAATTTTGTCTGAATCCTACTTTTCAGATTACTGATCCGTCCACGTCTGCTCTCCAATTAGCTTATGTGCTTTTGAAAGACGATCTGTTTGTATGGGCTCATGAAATTTTGCAAGACAATTCTTGGAATGATAATCTATATCAGTTTCTTACATTTACATTTTCCTACTGGTTTGAGTTGCACACACACCAACCAATTGATTCCAATAAAGAGACATCGTTGTCGGATGATTGTTCCTGCCTTTCTGGGGTAAAGCATGTGAGTCTTGACTTTGTGCAACTGAAATGAATGAGTGTGCCGCTGTGGTTGATTCCTGTGCGAATCCTGAAGGATTCGCTCCTGACAGTGTGCAGTTTGAATCTGTGCGATCTGATGCCTGTTTCTCGGATGTTCCTGCAGATTGTGATCGGCATGAGTCTGCCGGTTTCCTCAAGGATGTGTGGGATCCCTTGTCATTTAGAAACAGATCTTTGAGATCTTCCGTCTGTGACCCTGCTATGGGAAAAATTTCTCGACTATGCAGGGTCAAAAGTAAAATTATTATGCCTAATAAAGTTTATCCTGTTGATGTCGCCATTTCTTCTGCAAATGAGTTTCTGTCTCACCCTGTTCACACCTGTGCAGGCCTGTTGCCTGATGACAGTTGCTCCAGTGTTTCTGTCCTAGATGCCTTGCAGTCTGCTCCACAGATCGCGGAAGTTTGCGATATGGAAGCGTCAGTTTCGCAACCTAAAGCGATCTTGGATCCGCAAATTTTGCGTTCTGACTCCTCGGATTCGACATTGTTAGCCGAATCTAAGAATGAGACAGCGCTTCGGTTTTGCGAATCTGATGCTGAAGCTTCTTTGCCTTGTCCAGAGAAGCTTTCTCTGAACCTGCCCTGTACCATGAATGAAGGCATGATGTCCACTTGCATTGACATTTGCGAGTCTGATTCTGAAGAAAGTATTGACTCTCCACCCAGTACTCTGGATGAGTCAATATTGCCTTGTACAATATCTCCTGCCCTGCCCCTAGAGGCTCGTCTAGGTATTGCTGCTATTTTTACCTGTCTTTCTGCAGTTTTGGAATTGCAAGCTAGTTTGACTACTACGCAGAGTTCTGGGTGCAGCGAGATTAAAGTTAGGGAGTCAGTGTGTGGTCCAGTGAATATTCCTGTACGTTCCACTCATGATGATGAAATTCAGTCTCAGTTTATGGTGGAACCTTCCCTGGGACATCTGCCCTGTTCTCAAAATAAAGTTCCAGTTTTGCCCTGTAACATGGATAGTACAGAATCCTTCTTAGACAACTTGAAAAATGATGTTCCTGAGGTCTTGTTTGATGATCTAAAGGTCTCCGAGTTCCTCCCAAGGGGTGCAGAACTTGTGGGAGATGTCTCCTGCCCCCCAGGTCCTTCTGAGGTGTTGCCCACTTCAATAGGCATTGCTGCCTTGCTGACTACTTTTGCAGCTCTTGTGGAGCTTCATTCATGTGTAGTCAATGATGATATTACAGTTACAGAAAATTCTGAATTTGAGTCCGAGTCTTCTTTTGAAAGACCAGTACCTGTGATCTTTACTTGTGATGATTTTCTGCCCGGTACTGGTTTTGGTCTTGTCGTGTCGGACTCTGAGGTTGGCAGTTCCCCGACATGTCCTGAGGTTTCTCCTGTACTAGTGTACCCCGATGTGCTCTGTGACCCAGAAAGCCCAAGTGTGCCTCGGTTACCAGCGTACTCAGATGCTTCCTCTGTGGAGACATGTTCTGATATAGCCTGCCTGCTTGCATGCCCAGAAGTGGTCCCTGAAAGTCCTGATCTTGATGGGTGTCCTGCTAATTTTGAGTGACTGGAATGATCATAGGTTCCATAGGGGTTCTTGGTGGTTCTCCATGTGAGCCTGGTGAGCGTTCTGGCTTCTTGGGATCTCTGCGGAGCTTCAAGGCGTTCTGGGAGATTCCGGGAAAAGTTTTGCTTGGTGCCCTGAATGCGATCAGCAATGGCTTTGGTGTTGTAAGGGACACTTCGAACAGGTATTGCGGCAGGTTTGGTATTCTTGGACGCTCCTTGGAAGGTGGTGGGTATTGTCTGGAGGGTGTCGATGGCTTCTTCTCTGGTGTCCACAGTCCTGATGGGTGTTACGCTGAGACTTGCAGTGCTGATGGGCATGTTTCGGTGGCTTCTGCTTCTGATGAGGTCGGTTTCGGATGGACTGACTCTGGAATTGGGCCTTGTCGGGCTGTCCTGACCTTCATGAGTCTTCAGTTAGAGTTTTGTGATGTTACCAGTCTTGAGGGATGTCTGGAATCCATCCATAGAAGGGGGGGTACTGTGATGATCCGCTCAGCTGGCTGCACAGGCAGACAGCTGTTTGTCCATTCCTCTAGTCTGTGGGCTGCAGGTCTCTGGAACAGAGACCTGTCTTTCCATTGCAAGTTTCTGTTCTGTTCTCTTGCTGGGGAATTTGCATACATTCGTTATGCAAATCCCCTACCTGCCTTCTTTGATGACTGGCACTATAAGAGCTTTATGTTTCCCAGAATGCTTCGCTGGTCATTTCCCTTCCATGCTCAGTTCCTGATGGACACTGCTGGAGTGTCAGCCATTGCTATTTAGTATAGTTAATTCCTGGGGGTTGCTTTAGGCTCCCCTTCTAGCCCAGTTAAGTTGTATTATCTGTCTTGCCTGTTTGCCATTGTCCTGTCCCTATGGTGGTTGACAGGAAATGGTTCTGATCTATGTTCTCGGAGTATGGCTGGTGCTGCGGTTGCTACCAGCTATCTCTTCTGTTCTGTCTCCTGGGATCGCGCTAGCTACTTTGTGCGAGCGCTGGGGATCCTTCTGTTCTGTCTTGTCGGTCGCGATTGCGCTGTCACCAGCGGCGGTTGATAGCGAATCGTTCTGTCTTGCTGAGATCGCACTAGCCGCTAGCGTTAGCGGCTGTGGATCTTTCTGATCTGTGTTCCTGCTTGGATCACACTTGCTCTGGCGGAAGAGCGGTGGATCCTTCCTGCCTGGTTCTTGTTTTTCGTGTGTCTGTCTTGTCCGCTGCGCTTGCTACAGGCTCGGTGAGGTAACCGTTTAGCAAGCGCTCGCGTCCCCTGTTTCATGTTTGTCTGTTTATGGTTAGTTAGGCGTGCTTGTCTCTATTGTGCTTATCACGTGGAGATCGCGCATAACCGCGTGCACTGTTGCGAATGAGTGCGGTGTTCGCGGTTAGCTAGCGGTTGTTATTTTCCGTATCTCCTTATTGTATTTGCTGTGCCTTTGCTACCCTCGTATTCTCTTCTGTTCTGCCTTGTGTCACGTCTCGCGATCGCACCTCTCGCGATCGCGTTCCTATTTCGTTTCTGCTGTTGTGTGTGCGCGGTCGCGGAGTGGCGACTGGATTGGCACACACACATACAACCTATCCCTTTTGCTCAATCTCATTCGCAATCGCCTCTCTTGCGATTGCGTTCTGCGCTTCGTACAATTCCTGTCTGGCACTTGTGGAGGTACAGAGGATTGGTTCCTCTGCACTCCCCAGCGCCATCTGCCGACAGGAATTTCCCTCTACAGGTGCGTAGCACCTTTTGCTGGGTTCCTGCAAATTATACGCTTGTGGAGGATCTCTGCCGTGTCAGCGCACGCGTTGTGCGCTGATCACGGGGAAAGTTCCACAATCGTGACATACTGCATTAAATTCTATTTCCACATTTTTCCTGGTTAACTCCTCCCATCACCACTAATTAAGTTAACACTGTTCCACCTACCCTGCAATAACCTCCCTTTACTTATATCTTCAGGGTCTCATGACCTCCCCATCCAGTCAGACAACCATACATCCAAAGCACCTCCACTTTGGCTCCCATTTGGTTCTAACCTGACTCTTACACTTTACACAAACCCCCATGTCCTAAGAAGCCCCACATCACTAACAAGTTCTGCTCCTTTCCAATTCATAATGCACCCCCCCCCCCCCCCTCCCCTCACCACCACTAACAACACCTCCACTGGTTACACTGGGGAGGCCTATTACTATGAGAACCAAATGTCTATATGATGGCCTCACAAGCCTTATTGATACATAAGCCCTCCTCCAAAAGCCAATGGGAGCATGAATGGAAGCCACAGCATGACATCACTGCTGCAAATGTTGAGTGTCCTGATGAGTATAAGTGTGTGTGTGTGTGTGTGTGTGTGTGTGTGTGTGCCCTACTTTACGATAGTTGGGTGGAGGGGGGGGGGGGGATAAAAAAGTATTTTACACAGTTGATATATGTGCCTGAATCCATCTTTGTGTTAGCCTTGTGTGAGGCTAACCCTGCCCTGCACAGCAGAATGCATATAGGAGAGGGACAGCCAATACTGTGCTGACAACCTTACACTGTAAACTTGCTCAGAGATAAACTCATGGAGGTGACCAAAAAATTAATAAAACATCACAGGAACCCTAAATATTATAATAATACTTTAGCTTTTTGAGGTCTTAAAGCCTTGTACATCCGTTAGACAGAACTTGGCTGAGGCAGCTGTTCGGTAGGCAGCTGTTCGGTCCACCTTGGACGACAATCTAGCTTGAGCACAGGTGTCCATTAGTCCACTTAGAGATCCAGCACCTATTTACAAGGGTGAATGAAGCCTACGTAAATCAAGACTCAAAAACTGGAGAGATCTTACCATCAATGCTTCTCTGTCAATAAAGATCATCCCGTCTGAATATTGTTCTTAGGACAGCAATGGGCCAGATTTTAGATACATCTGATTCCTGCACTTTCTGTAAGCTACAACATACCTTGTTGTTAAGCGGCTGTATCTAAACCGGGGTTTATGACGCCTGACAAACCTAGTATAATATTTATAGAAAAGCAGGACTTATAAAGGTTTGATTCTGAACCCTCTATAAAGTAGGTTTTATTAGTACATTCATGGCTTCATAAAATAAAGTCTGACATTTCAAACTGTTATCTATGCCACGGATATGCATCTGAGGACCTTTCCATCAAGAAATCACCAAAAATGAGATAAAAAAAGGAAAAGTATTACCAGAGCTCCAAAGGCCTGTGACTACTGCTCTACTGATGAGTTGGACCAGAACCACCCCAACATCACCAGGAACATAAAAAAAAATCAAAGAATTTTGGCAATTGGTACAGGTAAATAGGTTAAGCATTTTATTACTGTTCAGCTAGAAAACCAATAACATCAAAGCTAGCAGGTATCTTTTCAATCTTCAGTTAGACTTGCTGACATTTCACAATATCTCTGAGGTCAATATACTGTATCTCAATAAAGCAAAGCTCACAATTGATTTCATAGTGACACAAGCCCATGATCACAGCACAGAATGTATTGCGTTCTGATGTTCCAGTGTGAAATACAGTAAAATATTAAACTATGGCGCTGAAAATTGATTTGAAAAAGACGCAATGCATGGATTAGTATACAGAAAATGAAAATAAAAAATGTATATAGAACATGTAATACAAACCAACCTTTAAACAAAAACATAAGAAAAATAAATGCAAAACAGAAATGTCAGCAGACATTTTATCAGAGAGCCTAATAAGAAAAGAAAAATTTAAAGCGGGTTTCTGATTAAATCTTGATGTAAATGACTTCCTGTAAGATGGAGTAAATGCTGTACAGCAGCACATTTATTTTGTCCCTAAATTAAAATACCAAGAAAAGAATATTATAGTAAGGATCCCGTGACATCAATCACTGCCATAAAGTATGTTCTAATAGTTTTGTCATATACTTCATAAATATTTCATTTTTATTTCCCGTTCCAATATGCACTGCACACATAAAACTACTTATTTCATTTTGGCAATCCAAACTTTGATAAATAATGTACTGTTTTTGCTAGGCAAAAGAGGTATCGAGTTAGGTATTAAGTGCATAAAAAGGCAAATAACACCAAACACACTGTTGCACTGGTATAGAGATTTCCAGGGTGGTTGGAACATCCAGGACTCACTGAGGAAGATCATGTGAGGTGGGCGCAACACATCTGTGAGCAGATCCACTATATCAAGCAGGAGACCTTGCTCTCCTGTTATGTGCTAGCATAAATATAAGTGGGTCTGGAGCATAATTTGAAACAGGGGCACTGGTAGGGTACAAGCAAGCCAAGCCCCTGCTTGGGACCTCCGTTTAGAGGGGAGCCTCTCCAAGCTGGGCTGGTTTTCCCCATGCCCCCCAGTTTCCCCCTGTGTGTCACCTCATCCCCCCTCCCTCCCTGTGCTCCATGGCCCGCTTCTGCAATACTCACATGGCCACAATCCAGCGCTGAACCTCACCACTCTTCTGCTGGCCACTTAGCGTCATGTAATCATGGTTACTTCCGGCCAGTGCTCACTTTTTTCAATGCGGTGTGCTCTACATGCCACATGCCCTTCGGTGGGGGCCATCCCCATTTTTTTTGCCCAGGTGGGGGCTCAAATTATGTGCTGCTTCGAGCCACAAATACCTTAGCGACACCTCTGATGTGACATAGCAGTGGAGCCTTCTATCAGTTTGCCAATTGGAGAAATTTTCCTGCCCATTGAACCACCATAAAGGGTGGTGAGTCCCCACTGCGGGAGAACTTAATAATCCTAATTGCTTGATCCTCTGTTAGAGACAGGGAACAGCCGTCTCATGGTGGAAGTCCAAATTAAGTGCTTTTTTTAAGTAACCTTATTTACATTGGTTATCGATGTTCCAGTGTTTAAAACAAGTACAAGAAATAAAGACGTCAAGAGAGAAAGCGGTCAGCACTACCATTCAAACAAGGAGTGATGGGTTAGAGTCTATAGACTGGTGTGAACTTCCTGCCATGTGCCTGAGATGAGAAGAGTCCAAAGGATAAGGGGTTGAGCAGAATCAGAATCTCAACACTGTGTAATGAAGCAATTTACACTTTTATAGACAATGGTGCAATCTTGACAAATGTAAATCCGTAGTCAACATACCAGCATGAAGGGACGGTGGATGGAGGATGCAGAGGGAAAGTCTGATGGCCGTTTTGACACTTCTTCCAAGGTTGTAGTGCTGAGATCCTGTCATTACTCCTCCCCCCCCCCCCCCCCCAAAAAAAAAAAAACATTAGCTGTGTGTCAATTTATTGTAGCATTTTTTGTTGTTGTTGTCTGTTAATTTAGAAAAGGGTACAGTGGAACCATACTTATACGTTGCCTAAAAAACACAGTGAATAAACACTGTCTAATTGATTTTCCATTTCAGTACATGTTTTTTAAAGGTTTTCCAATCCCATACGAGTATTTTTGTGCAAGATTAACATTTTACCATCATCATTATACACACATAACAGTAAATGACTAATTGCAGTATATTTTCTGATAAACAACACATCCTCAAGGCCCGTACTCAGTGGAAGATGGATCATGGAACCCACAGCAACGAAACCCAAAGAACGAGCATTCCCCGGTCCATCCTCCTACTCACAGAAACACGTGATGTCACACAATAGTACATAATGGGCGTGAACGAGAGTTCAAACGACCACGGCACTTTGCACGGGAGTTGTCGGGGATCTTAAAGATCCAATCCACTGTGATTGTCGTAGTTACACTTCGCAAAACATTGGTCATTTAATTGCGTACATGTACCCATGTTGCAAAATTGTGTCAACGATTGCTCGTTGCGCAAAAAAACATTGGTCGTGGGAAAAATCGTTTGAAGAATTGTGATGTGGTTACTTAGATTTATTGCATCTGGCCAGTTTTCATGTGATAGCATGTTCATCACACAACCAATCAGGAAATGTAAGAATGTTATCCTGTAAGTGAAACGTAATTGTAGAGTCAGTAGGGAACAGAAGAAAAGATAAGCAGTTTGGTGGACTCTTGGTTTCGGAGAATGAATACAAGTGATGATGATGATTGCTGTTCTTATTATGGAAAATTTCCATTTTATTATACATTTCAGTACTCCAAAAGAGTTCTTATAATTTTAAAATGACTTTGTAGTGAGTGTTAACCTACTAAAGCAAGCCCAGTAACCTGTAGCAAACTCACTGTATTCACAAGTCATTAAAGTGGTGTATTTCCAAATATCAAACTCTGTGCTAATCCTACCATCGTAATTTATTATAAACCCGCTCTTCCACAGTCTGATGTCCTTCTACCAGCCCATTTATTTGCACTGGTGAGAGGAGAATTGCTAAGGACTGTCCTCACAATGTGGGTGGAGAACAGCGGAGGTGGTCTCTAGACCAGTTCAAGTTCCAGTGACCATGCTGAAGAATGGATTTCCTTGGAGCTTAAAAGACACCTCAAGTGAGAGGGATATGGAGGCTGAAATATTTATTTCCTTTTAAACAATGCCTATGGTCTTGCAGTCTTGTGGATCCTCTGCCTCTAATGCTGGGAATACACTCTGTGTTTTTTCCACTCGATTCTCTGCTCGATCGATTTTGCAGCTTGACTCTCCACTCGCTTCTCTTATCTTGCGCTCGTTTTTCTGCGCTCTGACAAGATTACTGTAACAAAGTATGTCAGCGAGATTCCTAATCTCTGATTATGTGGTGATCTGCAGTATCACCAATAATGCAGATACTATATCTGATTATTTGATGATCTGCAGAATCATCAATAATACAGATGTAGTAAGCAAGAGGCGTAAAAGACGTGACAGAAGTTTCTAGCTTTATTGCACAAAGTGTAGTCAGGGCCGGGCCGAGGCATAGGCTGGAGAGGCTCCAGCCTCAGGGCGCAGTGTAAGAGGGGGCGCAGAATTCATTCAGCTGTCATTCCTTATTGTGTTTGAGGCAGAAAGAAATAAGAAAAGGGGATACATGGCAGTGACTGCAAGCCAGATAACTACATATTAAGGTGTTGAGGAGGTTGTGGGCCCTGTGGTGCCTCTTAGTCTAATAGCATTCAGCGTGTGATGGCTGGGGTGGCAGGATTGGAGGGGCGCACTTTGGGGTCTCAGCCTTGGGTGCTGAAGGACCTTGTCCCAGCTCTGAGTGTAGTGATTGGTGCAAATAGTAAGTTACTGATAGAACCTCAGCGGTAACCTCACCGGTGGCGAGGGAGGTTACTGACAGAACCTCAACGGTAACCTCACCAGTGGTAAGGGCCCACTGGTAAGTGAGAGTGGTCAGACAGATCAGGTAGGCAACAGACGAGCACAATAAGGTACAGAATCGACAGGCAGGCTCGGAGTGAAGTTCAGGCAGAAGTCTGTAACAAGATCAGATGGGCAGAGGTACAGAATCACAAGGCAGGGAGAGTAGTCAGAGCAAGCAAAGAGTCATACACAGATAAATACAATTGGTATGTTTTCCACTACTGATTACAGCTATCAAAGGTCTGAGCGCTAACACAAAGTATTCGCAACAACAGACAATGAGCAACTGACAGCTCGAGTCTTTTATGCTGGCAGAAAATCCTACAGCCCGCCCAGACCAGTCTGACCAATCAGGAACGAGGAGCGTGCTCAGTGACGTCAGCCGACCCGCAGGTCAGTTGACGCGCCTCCTCAAACAATAAAGGTCCTGCCGCTGGGCACGCGCGTGCGTAGCCCTGAGTCTATGCGCGGTAGAGAGACCTGCGCGCGGCGTCCTGCAAGTCTGAGTGGCGGGGATTGCAGCGGTGATCACACCGCTCTCCATCACAGCAGTATCCCCGCTGCTCGTTACAATTACCCACATGCTTGTTTTAGGGGTGTGATTCAGACAATACTGCAGCCAAAGAGATCAGCATGACTGCCAGGCAATTGGTATTGTTTAAAAGGAAATTAATATGGCAGCCTCCATATACCTCTCAGTTCAGGTTTCCTTTAATATTGGAGATACTCCGAGTCGACTACACTAATGCAGATGAGAACAAGGATAGTAATTACTGTGAATACACTCAGTGTGCTACATTGGGCTAGCCTTAATTTAATAGGTTTCATATTAAAAGACCACTCCAGCAAAAAAGTAAGCAGTTAAAATCTGACAGAACCAACAAGTTTTGGACTAGTCCATCTCCTCATTGAGGATTCTCATGGTATTTCCTCAACAGTGGTTGCTAAGTCTAAATGACAAAATAGTGTGCACATGAGTAGGGAGGCTGGCTGGTATCGTACTATTTTTACAGTTAAACTGCCATTCAGCAAATGATTTTGAAAATGAAGAAAACCATGAGAATCCCCTATGAGGAGATAGACTAGTCCAAAACCTGCTGGTTCTGTCAGATTACTTTTTTTTTGCTGGAGTGGTCCTTTAATATGTTTACTAACATGCTGTTCATGACCTTAGTTATAAAAGATGAGAGCAAACTAGCATTTTAATGAAAACCCAAGGTGAAAATAAACTGATTAGATAACCAATTATATCTATCCTCCTACTCCTAAAAATGACCCTTTTTTTTAGAGTCCTCCAGTTTTATTTTATGTCCGTTAGCTAGAACCCCCCCCCCCCCCCCAAACACACACACACAATTTAATCTTGTATCATTTCATATGAATGGTATAGTTTTTCAGTGTCCCAGAAGCGTATATGAACTGTTGACCTTTGTATCTATCCCTTGCGCTCAGAAGCTGTTCTCTACCAGGAAAAAATGTGATGACTGTAATTCCTTATTAATGAGGGATATGCTATAGTCCAACTAGATCCCAAGAGAAACTGTCAATGCATAGCTGATTTTAACTCTTTCTGATAGAAAAAGAAGGAAGGGAGCACAGCATAGTTATTTTGTACATACATGTCTATCGCATCATGTCACATGTCACCTTGGGTACAATAGAAACAGAGGTTATTTGTGTTACATTTAGACAAGAATGAGAAACAGGGACAATTCTACTTTGCCAGACAATGTGATGCCATTCTCTGTTTCTGAAGAGTTATGTTACGACATGCTGGAAGGTTTATTTCAAAACATGGCTACAAACAAGGTTGTTGAGCCTAGAAACCACAGGATTACAATGTGTCTGACATAAAAATAGGGAACTTGATGAGACTTAAGGTAATTTTTTTGCTATGAAAAAACAGCATACATGTGACTGCAAGATTTGACTGGTGGGTTGGATAATAAGGTAGCATAGAATTTTGACACAAGGATGAGAGTGCTGCCTGTGGACGTTGTGTGTCTGGTAGTAAACAGTTGTGCTAGGCCAATAACTTGACATTTACTGCCTATCGCCCCTTCCACTCTTTACTGTGATGGTGCATTCACACACACGGTGACAGTTGCACACAGGGATTGGGACTGGAGGTGTCAGGTGACAATTTGGGGCCTGAGTGCTGTACAGATGTATTGTGATGCGGTGGCGTAGCTAAGGAGCTATGGGCCCCAGTGCAAGGTTTACATTAGGCCCCCCAAACGCTCTATACATAACAATTGGTACGGCGAACCAAAACCTGCCAAGGACAACCACAGTGTGAGGTGCAAGGAGGGGATGGGGAACAGTTTGTTAATGATTACTACTCATAAAAGCACCTGCAGAAGTGATTATTACCAGCATAGGACCATAGAGAGCTAATACTGTGGTTGAGGGAGGGCCCCACGGAGCCCTTCTAGCCCAAGGGCCCCGATGCGGTCGCTACCTATGCGCTCCCTATTGCCATGCTACTGTTGTGATGTTACAGTCTAGTGATGTGCTCTGTGGCTATGGATGAGAGAGGAGGGAAAACGGTATGGCATAAGCAGGGGAACATTGTGCTCGGCTGAGATGATGCAGCACTCTGGACCTTTCAGCTGCGCATCAGGACACACTAAATTCTCGGCAAATGTGGCATTGACCAGCTGTCTCTGCATAGTTAAGACAAATGATGAAGTCTGTAACAATTATCAAAAGCATTATTTACCAATGATGAGGCCTCTTTTTACTGGCAACCTGTAAAGAACAAGCAGAAGGGGTGAGATGTGCAGCTATTAGGAAGAATTTGCCAGGAGTCTGGCTGCAGCAGAGTTCTGCAATAATTGTAGGGGCTTTTGTAGCACTATTCTGGTGACTCTACAAATAAGACATTGCAGTAAGGCCGGTTCACACTGGAGCGGATGCAAAAGTGACAGGGTAAGCCATACCTTCCAACTTTTTGAAATAAGAAAGAGAGACACTTAAGCCATGCCCCTGTCACATCTCTGATCACGCCCCTGTCACACCCCTAGTTATGCATACCATAAAGATTTCATAAGAAAAATATGTTGTTTTATAGTGAACCCGAGGTGAGAGTGATATGGAGGCTGCCATATTTATTTCCTTTTAAACAATACTAGTTGCCTGGCAACCCTTGTCAGGAAACGGCCCGCGTCACGCCTGCGTATACAGTTCCCGACTGCGGGTTTGACCAGATCGAGAGGGGAAGCAGCCTTAGTCACGCTAAAACAAGGTTGTGACCCCTCAGAACACTTCTCACTGCCACCACTAGCTGCTGCTAGACACTTCCACTCTGCTGTCGAGTGCTCAGCGCGCAATCTGCGTTTTCGTATTCGGGTCAGCTTTGCGCTTTAGGCCGAATACGGGAACGCCACTCACACACACACACACACAGTTGCAATCTTACACTGTAGTGAAGCAAAACCACTAACAGTCGTTCCGAACGATACTGTTAGCCACTCTGCTGTCAAGCTACTCGCACTGGCGTTTTCAAACGTTGGGTCAACTGCACGCTTTAGGCCAACGTATGACAAACGCCCCACACACAATGCAATTACAATCTTATACGGTAGTGTCGCTCAATCATACAATCAGGCATGAACTTAGTTACACTTCAGTCTCTTCTAGGCTATGAGTGTTAGTTTAGTACAGCAGAAGTCAAACTTATTAAATAAGAATTTAATATTCCAGGGAAAAAAATGGAACAATGCAGAAAATAATATATACAAAAGATTTACAAAAACAGTAAAAATTACAAGGATAAAAGTTACAAAGTTACACACAAGGTTAGTTGCTTACCAAAATAACAGGGATAAAGATAGAAGAACCTTGGACTTGGGTTTGGTGGACGGACACAGTTCTGGTTGGACCAGGAGCCAACTTAGCTTGGGCCGGGAGTCCAGCTGCAGCTACCATCAGGAGTGGACTGATTTTAGGTATCTGCCCTCTGCTTTTTATGCTGGAATATTTGCCTTGAGGCTGCAAGCCTGTTTGGACGGGGGAAACTAGTTTTAATTACATCCTCAGACATAATTTGATTCCCAGAGATCTACTTCCACACGTAAAGAGTGTATTATAGCACGCACACAACAAAAGACTTCCTTACTCCCGGTTAAAGGTGACAATTGATTAAGGCTTTCACATTGCAGCAGGATGTCATATGTAAAGTCCTGGCTCAGGCTGGTGTGATCTGCTTCAAAGCATACTGCAGCCATTCCAGGTGACAATTGCTCCCAAGCACAATACACCTCTGAGACAGTATTCAGACAACAGGGTCTGACCACCTGCATAGGCTTCACAGCAACTGTCTGATTAAGGGTTTCCTAATTAGAAGCAGACAATGATAGAGGTAATTTACATTATATAAGGAATTCCAGGAAGCTTGCTGCCAGCCTTCAAAGCCAGACTGGCTAACAGACAATCTCATATGATACAGTCAGAAAAATGAAAGAAATATGTTCCTGTATTATCCTTACATCATAAGCACCCCAATATATCACCACAGCCCTGCTGATCTATTTGGCTGCAGTAGTGAACTGAATTATACCAGAAACAAGCATGCAGCTAATCTTGTCAGTTCTGACAATATTGTCAGAAACCCCTGACCTGCTGCATGCTTGTTCAGGGGCTATGGTTGAAAGTATTAGAGGCAGAGGACCAGCAGTGCAGCCAGGCAACTGGTATTGCTTAAAAGGAAATAAATATGGCAGCCTCCATATTATTCTCACATTGGGTTCCCTTTAAAATTCAAACCACACTGGTTATTTCTATCCTGGTTCATTTTCCTTCCTATTAACATTTTAAAATTGGTAATAAACAAATTAAAGGATGGGAATAAAGTTCAGAGTCAAACACATTTTTTTAATGGAGAAATATATATATATTTACATAGAAAGAGGGGCATATTCCTGAAAGAAGGACAAATGAGGAGGAAAGAGGGACAGGGCTCCCAAAGAGCGACAGTTTGGAGCTATGGGTAAGCGCATCTGCTAGGCGGATACATTCCATCCATTTTGAATCTGCTTGCAACAATTTTCCTGTCTGATCCGCATGTCCGCTTCGTTCACGTATCCTGCATCGATCATGTTCGCCCGTACGAATCGCGAGCCACTCACCTGTACCGCCACTGATCGGTCTGTCTATATTCAGCCCAACGGCTGGCAGGAGCATAGGGCTCACCATAGGCCGCATTAGTCCAATTCTACCTATCATCAGGGAGAATTTTCATTGGCCCACTATGAACCAAAGAGAATTCTCCCTGCTGTTAAAGATTCCCATTGGTCTTTTGCAGCCCAATGGAGGACCCCAATGCCACCGGGCTGTGTACAAGGGACCAAGCGGCAGAAAGGTGGTCCTCCTATATGGTTTGTATTTTCTAAGTGAACACACATTCCCTACATCAAGTTAGTGAAATATTAAAACTAAACTTAAAATGCATTTGCTCTACAATTTGAGCAGGGGAATTAAAAAGCAGGAACCATATGGCTGGGAGTTTGAAGTAACTTCAGTTAGTTGTCTTTCTCATTATTATAATTATTTAGTATTTCTGTAGTGCTTCTGCAGAAATGTTTTAGAATATATATACAGTAATATTGTCACTATCTGTCCCTCAAAGGAGATAACAATCTAATCCTGACCATCGTCATATGTCCATTGTAGTCTAGGGCCAATTTAGGGGGAAGCCAATTAACTTATCTATATGTTTTTGAAAGAAAACCAGAGTGCCTGGAGGAAACTTATGCAGAGACAGGGGAGAACATTCAAACTCTTTGCAGATAGTGTCCTGACTTGGTCTCCACCCGGGGACATTGCGCAGTACGGCAAGATTCAGTATTTCTGCTATTCAGTACACCATCGTACTTCCCGTGTCATTCGTTAAAACACTCTACACTGGATACCCCTATTTAATGACCTTAATGCAGCAGTTCTTGAATACTTTTCTTATATTAAAAGCAATATACTTATAAGCAACTTGTAACATCATAAAAGTTTGATGGGAAAAAAAGGATGAAAACATTACAGCTGAGAAATGCTGAATAAAAAGTATGATAGCGAAACATGCGATAGAAGCGACAATGAGAAATGTGTTGTATCTTTCCACTTTTCTATCCCTGCTTACTGACCTGGAAAAAAAATGATCAACACCGTATAACTGCTGTTAGTAATGCTACACTTATTGAAAAGCATTATTATTGAACTCAGCTCACTGAACTCGCATTGTTAAGCATTGCTCAGCTTTTAATAGCTCCATAAATGTGGATGTCCTTTGTTTCCAAGTGCAGCTCACTACATAAATAACATCTGATATGAAGAAGTACAAAAATAATAGAAGCAGATGTGCCATTGTGGCTACAAGTAACTACTAAATCTTTATAACTAACACTGTACAAATTTTATGATAGAGTATGAGGCATATCTATGATGGATTCATATATACAGTCAGTGGTAAATTAACGTTAATGTACATAACAGTAAAAGAATAGCATAAACCATATTATTTGCTGCAGTCTGTCATCTAGAGCTCTCCATCCACTAGCCAATATGTAATCAACAATACTGGCAGATCACTTTGATTAAATCTTTCCTTGGCAGCTCCACCCCTCCTACTCATACCGAATCTTCTAGACTGTGTGCATAAGAAGTATGCACAATGTGATTTGCTTATACCTGTGGCTGGGGATGTGTGCATGTTTGCATGGTGTGATGTAAGACTCTGAGTGTACTTGTGTAGAGTTCAGCATTTGCACATGTGTAGCTTACAAATGTATGCGCCAATGCAGCTCCTGCTGGCTTATAAAAGGAAGCCTTTTCCAATGCTCAGATGCTGATACCTTTGTCAGCTAGTAGTTATATTAGACCCTGTGCAGTTTGTTATCCAACCCTGAGCCTGATCTGATCTCGTTCCGTGACTCGGCTCATCTGAATACTCTCAATCTGAAGAGAAGCTTGAACAGAGGTGCCAGAATACAGTAAAAACATTTAAAAAACGGTAAAAAAGGACGGCAGTGGTGGGCTTACTTCCCCAACAAGTAAAATACAGACTGTGTTGATTAAAGTTCAACAAAGATACCGTTTATTTAAGTACTCCACATTGCAATGCGTTTCGCAGGTTCCATCCCGCTTCATCAGGCAATCAAAGGCGTAAAAACTAGAACAAAACCAGAAACAGTAAGCTAAGCACTTGTACATAGTTTTATCATAGACTGACACGCAATTTGCATAAAAGAGAAACCAGTGAGGTAGAAGGCACATAAGCATTTTAAGTGGCTCATTAGCCCTGAGGTAGTGGACATATAAATGCCATGGAACCTGAGAAAGGACAAGTCATGATGAGTTTGTGAACATAAACAGGAGTGTAATGCATATAGGGTTAGGGTTGGTGTTGAGCAGTGTTTCTTGCAAATCTTTGCCAAAGTTCTTCTCGCATGCTATTCACGATTCAAGAAAACCTCTGCGAAAAATCGTTTGTAAATTTGCATTTCTGCACCTAATCGAAAAAACTATTTTATAACTTGAAAAATAGACATGTGGGATAGAAATGTGGAAGAATTATATATTTACTGTGACCATATTTTGCGGTAAATATATAATTTTTCCACGTTTCAAAATGCTGATTTTGTTGAATGTCGAAACGGTATCTTTGTTGAACTTTAATCAACATAGTCTGTGTTTTACTTGTAGGGGAGGTAAGCCCAGCCCACCACTGCCGCCCTTTTTAACCAGTTTTTAATTTTTTTTTACTCTATTGTGGCACCTCTGTTCAAGCTTCTCTTCTATTGCCAAGTCCACCCCTGGTGGAGGGGTGTTACCCCTTGTTTCCTATCTACAGAGAGGGACTTCTTAACCAGAGTGGGGTCAGGTCATAACCTTCCCACCTGCCTATACAGTGGTTGCCTTTGTGGTAACCCACGTTTGTGAGTATACACTAAACTCTTGTACACCTTACTACTACCAATTGTTTCTTGAACGTACTATACTATTTTGGGCTCTCTGTGTTGCTTTTTCTTTCTCTGTAAGTTGCCCTGTCTTCTGGATAGTCTGATTGATCTTGGCTTGTTACCCTTTACGAATGAACTCTGCCTGCACTGACCATTGCCTGTACTTGATTCTTGATACTCTGCCGCCTGCCTCCGACCTCAGCTTGTGATTGACTATGATTGAAAGTCACCTGCCTTCTGACTCAGACTGTCCTGAATATGGCTTCCTCTACATTGTAGTGTCACCTGCTCTCCAACACACTCTTAGGGCCTCCCATGTGTACAACCTGGTGGGCAATAGGCAGCAAACTCCAATGATCTCTGCGAGACACTTTGGTGAAGACCTGTGGACACTTAAACACTGCACCTTGGGAAACCCTCACCTCAGTGGGAAGGTCAAACCAATTGTCACTACCACTGTTATAAGCGGTCAGTTTATCCAAGTGTTTCCTAAACCAGTGGTTCAGCCCAGTGTTTTTCAACCAGTTTTCAAGGCCCACCAACAGTGCATGTTTTGTGGAAATCCACAGAGGTTTTTAAATAGCTCTTGGAAGTATTAATTACCCCACCTGTTAATATGTGCAGTTTCATGTAAAATGTACTGTTGGTGGACTAAGAAAAAATGTGTGGGAGACACTGGTTTAGCTATTGTGATTTAACTTTGTTCTGTGTGCAGAAACGAAGCAAGGGCAGGGTCATTCTATACATGTCTTAGATGCTCAAGGCTGCAAGCATCTAATAGACCAACAGTATGCCTTTCATAAGAAAAACATGGAGCTGCCACCATCTTAAATTCTGCTCTCTATCTGACTGTAACATTGATCCTCTGGGTAAAATACATCCAAAATCATTCATCTAGAATAAGTATGCAGATTGGGTGTACTGACATACCTCTGACACTGCTAGGGCCTGTTTACTAAGGTTCTTCATGGCTGGTGTTCATAGGAGAGCAACATGGCAACCCTCTTTATACACTGGTATGACCAAAGGCAAAGGCTGAAAATGTTGTCATCTTGCTGGCATTTCTTAGACTGATGAAAGTTTTCAAAAGCTGAGTGTGACTGCCCAGTCTATATAAATATTCCACATAGCAATTAATAAACAAAGGATGGAACTGAGGACATAGCATATTATTAACATGATGTCACAAAGCAAGAGAATATATGTATGTGCTTTGGTTTTCTTTGTAGTATTTGATATACATTGCAGCAGATCAACTTCTTTTGCATGCACATCATTGCAGCACATCCCAGCACCTGCCATAGTGAGGCCTGAAGGAAGCCCTTGTGACACCTAAAAATCAGTGAGTGATCTTAGTTTTACAATTTTATGGCTCCTTTTAACTATTAAATGGTATGTCTGGCAAATGTTTTCAAACTCTGAAAAATTACACCCCCAATCATATTATTATTATTTAGTATTTATATAGTGCCGACAACTTCTGCAGCGCTGTACTGAGTTTATATTGCCTTGTCACTTAACTGTCCCTAAGTGGAGCTCTCAATCTAAACCCTACTTGTAAATATATTTGCAAATTACTGGTGGCCCATAAGGCTGTGCACAGTGCACCTGACTTTTCTACATCCACATGCCATATAGAGGCACGCAGTCTCAGGTAGTACAGCCACTAGTCATCATCTTTAATCTTCAGAGGCCCAGCACCAACCCATACCTGGCCATTAGGTATTCATATTTTTTGGCATTACCACTGTAACAAAATTAACCACTTATAATCATGTACCTTTATTAGTATCAAGGTGAATGTTGCATTCAAGAGCAGGTTCCGATGACCCTGCCACTAGTGGTAGGCATGGGCTCTCCCGAGACGTGGAGTCTAAGTGGCTACGGGTCTTCACCAGAGCACCCCTGCAAGGGATGATAGGCCGCTTCCCCTAGCGGGCAACGGACTGCTGTGCTGCCTAGTAGCCACCAGGTCACGACCCTCAGGAATTCCCCACTAGTGACAAGAGAGAACAGGTGACACTGCATTGTCGCGTTAGTAAGGACAATACAAGGTAAAAAATCAGTAGGCTAGGACATAGTCAGACAATCCGGGTCAGAGCAGGCAGATTCCAGACGTAAACGGTAACAGGCTAAAAGTCAAGGCAGGCTCAATTTCTCCGATTACAAGTTCAATAGTAATCGGATGGGTTAGGCCAGGCGTAAATCAAGCAATCAAGCGTAGTCAGGAAACAAGCCAGGGTCAATAACTAGAGTCAGAGTAACAAGGTAACACTGCTGGCAAGCTGCACAAAAAGATGGCACTGATGTTCAGGGCAAGTGGATTTAAATAGTCAGCTTGGCGCCAACTAGGAATGCAGCGCATGCGTACGAATGTTCGCATAACAATGTTGCGCATGCATACAGGGGTTGGACAAATAATGGAAACACTTTGAAAATCAACTAAATATATTTTAATATAGTGTAGGTCCACGTTTTGTGGCAATTACTGCCTCAATTCTCAGAGGTATTGATTCATACAAATTGTGATTTGTTTCCAGAGGAATTTTAGCCCATTCTTCAGTTAAAACACCCTTGTAACGATAGGTGTCAGCAACCAGAGAGAGAATCTGATTCTTGGCGATCTGCAGTATCCCCAAGAATACGGATATACCTGATTATTGAGGATCTGCAGAATCACCAATAATCAATTATGCCTAACCTCTAGACACCTGAATGTGTAAGTGTTTTGGTGCAACAGTAATCTTCAGGACACCGGGGTAGCAGGTGGTCCAATAAGTAGAGGAGACTCTACTGCAGTCAAGGACACCTGGAGAGGGAGTCCCTGACTGATAAGGAGCAGAGTCCCCTCTGTGGAGCAAGGGACCCCTGCGGGAAGGCTGGACGCCCTGAGGGGGGGAGGGGGTGACAGCCAGAAGGTTAGACAGGCCGGGTCGGCAACAGAGTATCAGATATGCAAGGTACAAAATCTCTCCTCTATGCCATATCCTTTCCAGTGGACCAGATACTGCACGGAATTCTGCACCAGGCGAGAATCCAGAATCTTTTCAATCCCATACTCTGGTTGGTCATCCACCAACACGGGGGGGGGGGGGGGGGAGAGGAGTCCACCTGTACAGCTGGTTTCAACAGGGACACATGGAACGATCTCACACCTTTCATGCTGGCTGGGAGATCAACAGCATATGTGACATCATTAATCTTTTTGGCCACTGGAAATGGTCCTATGAATTTAGGACCTAGCTTGGGTGACAATTGTTTCAAGGCCAAATGACGAGTGGATACCCACACCAGATCTCCTGGGGAGAATCTCCACTCCACAGACCGATGTTTATCTGCCTGCTTCTTCTGGGTTTGGAAAGCTTTCCCTAGGTTCCTCTTAACCATTCCCCAAATCTCTTTCAAGGCCCTTTGCCAGTCCTCCAGAGCTGGAAAAGGAGTTGATGCGACTGGCAAAGGAGCAAACTTAGGTGATCTACCTGACACCACTTGGAAAGGGGAATACCCAGAAGAAGAGCTTTTCAGATTGTTGTGCGCAAACTCTGCAAACGAGAAAAAACTTTACCCAATCAGTTTGCGCATCAGCAACGTAGCACCTGAGAAATTGTTCCAGAGATTGGTTAACTCTCTCGGTCTGGCCGTTGGTCTTAGGGTGGTAGCCTGATGAGAATGCGAGTTCCATGTCTAATTGATGGCAAAAGGCCCTCCAAAATTTTGAAACAAATTGGACTCCCCGATCTGACACTACATTTTCCGGAATGCCATGCAGCCGGAAGATGTGCTGGATGAAGAGATCAGCCAATACCTGGGCTGAGGGGAGTCCTTTCAGAGGGACAAAGTGCGCCATCTTACTGAAACGATCTACTACCACCCAAATGACCGACTTGCCTTCAGACCGAGGAAGTTCACCCACAAAATCCATGGAAATATGAGTCCAAGGTTCATTGGGGACTGGCAAGGACTGTAACGTGCCCACGGGGGCCTGACGAGAGGGCTTACTCCTCGCACAGATTGTGCACTCCCTTACAAATTCCTTACAATCTGAAGCTAAACTAGGCCACCAGGCACATCTAGCCAGTGGATCCTGAGTTCTGGTGGCTCCAGGATGACCGGCATTCTTGTGAGAGTGAAAAAACTGCAGAATTTGTAACCGAAAGGGCAGTGGCACAAACATGACCCCCTCTGGCTTCCCCTCTGGAACATCCTGTTGATAGGGACTCAAAGTGGTAGACCAATCTCTCCAAGTCTCAGTGGCTGCCAGGACTACCTTTGGAGGCAGGATAGTCTCAGGAGCAGCAGGCTGCACTGACTCGGGCTCAAAACACCTAGAGAGCGCATCGGCCTTTATATTCTTACTTCCGGGAGTATACGTGATTATAAATCTAAATCTAGCAAAAAACAGGGACCACCGGGCCTGGCGAGGGCTAAGTCTCTTAGCCCCCTCGATATACTCCAAATTCTTGTGGTCTGTGTAAACCGTGATAATATGTTCTGCACCCTCCAGCCAATGTCGCCATTCCTCAAAAGCTAATTTGATGGCTAGGAGCTCCCGGTTGCCGATGTCATAATTTTTCTCAGCAGGTGAAAATCTGTGGGAAAAGTAAGCGCATGGATGCAGCTTGCCCTGCAATCCTGACCTCTGTGACAACACTGCTCCTACCCCCACCTCTGAGGCATCAACCTCCACAATGAAGGAAAAGGCGACGTCAACATGCCTCAGTATTGGGGCAGAACAGAACAGCTTCTTTAAAGTCGAGAAGGCCGTATGAGCCACAGGTGGCCAATGATGAGTATCAGCCCCTTTCTTGGTGAGACTGGTAAGGGGAGAGATGATGGTGGAGTACCCCTTAATAAATAATTCTGTAGTAATTGGCAAACCCCAGGAACCTCTGGAGTGCCTTCAGCCCCACGGGCTGAGGCCAGTCCAGGACAGCAGAAACCTTCCCTGGGTCCATCGAGAGACCAGAAGTGGAGATGATGTAACCTAGAAAGGCTACCGACTCTACCTCAAAGAGGCATTTCTCTAGTTTGACATACAGCTGATTCTGACGTAACCTCTCTAATACCCATCTGACATGCTTGCGATGTTCAGAGAGGTTGGACGAAAAGATTAGTATATCGTCCAAGTAAACCAGAACAAACTTCCCCAACACTTCCCTGAACACCTCATTAATTAACTCCTAGGAGACGGCTGGCGCAATGCACAACCCGAAGGGCATCACCAGGTATTCGTAATGCCCATCGGGTGTGTTAAAGGCCGTCTTCCATTCGTCACCATCTCTGATGCAAACCAGATTGTATGCACCCCTGAGATCTAGCTTAGAAAAAATCTTGGCGTTGGTCACCTGTGTGAATAAATCGTCGATCAATGGTAAAGGGTAGCGATTTTTCACAGTGATGTTATTCAGTCCTCTGTAATCAATACAGGGACGGAGACCTCCGTCTTTTTTCTTCACAAAAAAACCCCTGCCCTTGCTGGTGACCGAGAGGGACGTATAAACCCTTTCGCCAAGTTTTCCCTGATGTATTCCTGCATAGCTAGTTTCCCCGGCCCAGATAGGTTATAAAGATGACCTCTGGGCGGCATACAACCAGATCTCAGATCGATAGGAAAATCAAAGGCACGATGAGGGGGAAGTTTGTCTGCTGACTTTGGGCAAAAGACATCAGCAAATTCTGCGTATTGTCTTGGTACACCTTCAACCTGAACGTTGGTATGACCCAGGGTTACTTTCGCTAAACAATGATGATCACAGTGGGACGACCAGCTCGTTAGCTGACCCATAACCCAGTCTATCTGAGGTGAGTGGATTTGTAACCAGGGCATGCCAAGAATGACGGTAGAGGTTGCCATATGCAAGACTAGAAATTGCAAACTCTCCCCATGTAAATGGTATCATCCTGATTCTAAACTTCTTGCTCCCCATGTAAGACCCCCACCTTGAGATGCACATTAGGAGTCCGGGACAAGGGGCGTTTACTCTGCAGAGGAGAGTCATCTACCGCAGTGACCAAGATTGGTTGATCCAAAGGAAGCATGGGTATACCCAATTTTTTCGCAAACTCGTAATCGATAAAATTAGCTGCTGAACCAGAATCAATAAAGGCTTCCGTAGAAGCAGTCTGACCCTCCCATGTGACCGAACAAGGGAGTAACAGACGATCATTATGTAGAGGTAAAGACTGCGGGCCCAGGGTATTACCCCTGACTACACCTAGGCGGCAGCGTTTCCCGACTTCTTGGGACAATTCCGCACTATATGACCCTCTGCACAGTATAGACAAAGCTGCTCAGTTTTCCTACGATTCCTCTCTGAACGAGTTAATTTGGAGTGATCAATTTGCAATAGCTCAGGTGGCAGTGAGGCAGGTGGAGAAGTGGCATAAGAGACATATCTAACCCTGTCCCTACCACGGGTTTGCTTTTGGTATCGTAACCGACGATCCACACGTACTGCCAGAGAGATTGCTTCCTCAAGTGTTTTAGGTTCAGGGTATCCCAACATCAGTCCAGAAACTGCGTCTGATAACCCTGATAAAAAACAATCTAGTAATGCAAAAGGCCCCCACCTAGCCGACACTGACCACTTCCTGAACTCAGCCGCATAGACCTCCACTGGATCCTTGCCTTGACGCAAGGTTTTTAGCTTCCGCTCAGAGGTAGACGCAATGTCTGGGTCCTCATAAATTATGGCCATGGACTTGAAGAATTCTTCAACTGACCTAAGTGCTTCATGCCCTGTTGGTAAATTATACGCCCAGGTGTGAGCATCCCCTGAGAGTAAGGTCTTAATAAAGGTAATTCTCTGTGCCTCTGTCCCTGACAGATTAGGCCTCAATTCAAAATATGACATCACACGATTCTTAAAATTCTGAAAGTCAGATCTATGGCCAGAAAACTTTTCAAATGTTGGCGTCACGCCTAAAAGCATGTCACTGTGAAATAAATACAATTTTGTCTAGTCACACATGTGAGCCGACCGCCGGACGGCAAGGAGGTCGACGCGGAACAGGACAGTGAGTATGACAGTGAATATGCCACTGAGCACAAAAGCCATAGTAGATGCCTGTGCTGCTCCAGCTTACTGGGTACATTCTTAGCTGTAGTAAGTAGTATGAAGTTCTTAGTTTGAGATGTGAGCACTCTACTGCTGGACTCTGCCCGAAATAGGAAAAAAAAGGCGTCGCCATAGGTGGCAATGATAAAAGCCACAATTAGTGGCATTATATTGAAATTTGGGTGCCTGCATTTGTAGCCCCAATTTGCATAGCGGGTATCCCCGGCGCCTATTATTTTATTGTGTGCCTTCGACTTCAAGCACTTATTATCTTTATCTATGCAAGCCAACACAATATATTCCATAAGTTTGTTATTGCCTTTGTTTATTTACCACTTTGCAAGGTGGAATAGTTGAGCCTTTCTGTCAAAATAATTATAAAACCAATAAGGAGTCCTCAGCACATGTGTAAATATATCTGACAGCTGGAAACCTAGACACCTGAAGACTTCAGTAAGAAAGAAAGAGATACAAGAAAGAATATATCAAGGGACCCTAGTGGCTGCTGTTTCATTTAATTAAAAACATTTCATAAGGGTTTGTTGTGTCTTGTTTACTGTTTTTGTTCTATATAAATATTTTCAGCACCAATTGATCTTATTAGGAGTCAAAGTAAACTTGTAAGAATTGCTAATAGTTTGCCCTACAAAAAGCTAGTCTATGTACATCGAGGAGCGTCCAAATGATGTACTCTAACATGGGATAGGTGGAAAAACTGTACGTAGTTTGGATATATGACGATGCTTGACTTTAAAACTTTTGAACAGTATGACATGCCTGCTGGGTTTAGTTGCCCCTATGACTGCCCAGATACAGCACTGTCTGGTGGTGGCTGCAGGAGGCCTTGGGAGTCCTTGGGCTAGACTCCCTAACACTGCAGGGCGGTCCCTTAATAGGCCTCCTCCCCCAACTGCTCATCCTCAGCCACTCTATTCCTCCTCAGTCAGAACAGCAGTGCCACCTACTCCCTTCTGCTGTGCAAGTCAAATGAAACACTGCTGCTCTCCTGCCTCCCCCCTCCTCACTCACTGTCAGACTCCTCACATAGCACTAAAAGCTGCATTTCCCCAATGATGACCTATTCACCTCGCTCTCCTCTCGCTTCTCCTCCTAATCTGACTGCATTCTGTTAGTGTAAACACACAGTACAAACATGCTGTCACTGTAATCTCTGCGCTTCATGCAAGAACCAGCCCTAAACCTTTCTCTGGGACCTGTGAAATACCAGAGAGGAGATAGGTAATTTTCTGGTTGATGGCTATCCCAATGAAAACCTAATTCACCATAGAAATAGCCAATACCATTACTGCATACTACATTAAGGAGCTGTGTTCCCTTGTGCTTGCTCTTTCTTCAAGGTTTCTGGAATATTAATTATGCATAATGCCTGATTTATTAAAACAGGAGAAATTTGTGAATGGGAAAAAGGCCAAATTACAGATTTATAGAACAAATTTGGCCGTGCTGACAGGTTTGGAATTTAATATATGATTCCAGGCACTGCAATGCTTCTGGCAATTTCTGCAGTGATCTAAATTACTTTTAGCTGGTGATGCAACTGCTTCTAAAAGTTCAGGCCCCTTTTCATGCATACGGCGTTGTGTCACGCTACTCTCCCACGCTGCAGCTTGTTGCAGTGGCCATTCATGTCTGTGAGACATGCCACTGTACCTGCGATGTGATGGAAGTGGCCCAGCCGATGCAGAAGCTGTAGCACATTGCTGCACAGTGCAAGCGGTACGGAGTGGCGCATGACTATTGGAGTCAATTGCACCCGCAAACAATCTTTATAGACTGTTGCGGTAGTGGTGCCCTCACATGTGCATATCGCTAAAATCACTAGACGCACTTCCTGTCCGGAAGTGTGCATGTGACTGACGGTCACCTTCACAATCTTCATCGATCTCATTGTTTAGGACAGCTGTAAAAGAGTTGTTAACAAAGAAACAAACCCCTCCACCTTTGTCCCTGTTCTATACTTCCTAAACACATTGTATCCCTGTATAATTTTGCTATCCGGTTATGGCTTTCATTCATCCATGTCTCGGTTATTCCCACAATGTCATAGCCTTTGTCAATCAGAATGAACTCTAGTTCGTCCATTTTATTTGCAAGGCTCCTAGCATTGGTTACCATGCACTTTATATTTTTACCCCCACATTTTCCAATTTTGGTTACATGAAATGGGCTACTTGAAGTTTTACCAACCTCCTTACTCTTTACACTGTCCCCACCCCCTCTCCACCCCCCATAATGTTAGGCTCCCACTGTCTTTCTACCTTATCTTGTCTACATATTGAGACTTTACCCTCCCGTCTCTCCCCAGCTCCTAGTTTAAAATCTTCTCCAACCGTTTACCCATTTTCTCCCCCAATGCAGCTGCACCCTCCCCATTAAGGTGCAGCCCATCCCTGCTTTAGAACCTGCAGGTGACTGCAAAGTCTGCCCAGTTCTCCATGAACCCAAACCCCTCCTTCCTACACCAATTTCTCAGCCACTTATTTAACTCCCTAAGCTCCCTCTGTCTCTCAGATGTAGCACGTGGCACTGGCAGTATTTCAGAAAACACCACCTTGGAGGTCTTTGCTTTAAGTTTATCTCCAAGTACCTGAAAATCATTTTTGAGGACCTTCCATCTCCCACTAACTCTCTCATTGGTTCCAATGTGTACCATGACAGCCGGGTCTTCCCCAGCCCCACCCAATAATCTGTCAATTCTTTCCGCTACATGCTGAACCCGAGCACCCGGGAGACAACAGACTGTACGGCATTCACGGTTTCTTCGACAGATTACCTTATCTACCCATACACCCATACATACCACCCATGCATTGTTAAAAATATATTTAATGATATTGACATTAAGGCAGTGGCGTAGCTAAGGAGCTGTGGGCCCCGATGCAAGTCTTACATTGGGGCCCCCCAAATACTCTATACGTAACAATTGATTCGGTGCACCAAAACCTGCCAATGGCAACTAAAGTGTCAGAGGTGCAAGAAGGGAATCAGGAACAGTTTGTTAATGATCACCACTATTCAAAGTATCTATAGAAGTCATTATTATGAGCACAGGACCAATAGAGAGCTAATACTGCAGTTGAGGGAGAGCCCTTTGGGGCCCCTCTGGCCCAAGGGCCCCGATGCGGTCGCAACCTCTGCAACCCCTATTGCTACACCCCTGCATTGAGGTTTTAAAACACATTATTAAAATCCAGTGTTATAAGCTTTGTCTATGTTTACAATAAAATGTGACTTCTTTTCATCTGTTCTTCATTTGTAATTCTGTTTATCATCTGCAATTCTTCTGTTTTCCATCTGTGTGCTTCTGTTGCTTATCTATAGTTCTTTACTTCTTCTGTGTGTTTTTAGTCTTCATCTGTAATTCTTCTATTTGTCTGCAGTATGCCACCTCTTCCATCTATCCCCATCGCTTCGCTGCCAATAACCAACAAGCCTGTGGCACCAGCATGTTTGAATTTTCCACTCAGCTTTCGCATTGCTCTGAACCAATGGGAACCTTTAGAAGCACATTCAAATGAGCACTGGTGGAAAAATCAGTTCCAGTGAGAATTATCTCCTGCTGAGCAACCCTAGTGATCCTCTGAGATATAAATTTGCCACTGATGGTTAATGCAGTTTGCCATTGAGAATTCCAGTGAGTGAAAAGGAAATTTAAATATGCCAGTGCCGGGGCTGAGTGGGTGGAATGGATGGCGGGGCAGTGTTCTCCAAGAAAGATAGAAGAATTATAAATACGAAACAGATAGTTACAGGAGAACAGAAGAATTAAAAATGTAGAGCAAAACTACAGAAGAAAAGATTTATTGAAAAATAGACCCAAAGTCTGACACTACATTTCAACCTCCTTGGCGGTAGCCCCGAGCTAGCGTCGGGGCAAAAAAACGCAGCTCAGAGCGGTAATCCCGACCTCTGCTCTGGGTAGCCGCCAGAGGCTTTATGCAGAGCAATGCGCCAGAGGCAATGCGCCAGAGGCTTTATGCAGAGCAATGCAGGCGCCATTCTTCTTCCGTCCTCCGGGGCTCTGCTTCCTCCTGCTGAGATTGCCGTCTGTCATCATGACTACAGCCGGCAATCTCACTTTAAAATTGCAGCGCCCAAAAAATTGTACCGCTTTTAGACCCTAAATCCGGAAAGAATCATACCACCAAGGGAGTTAATGAAGAGTTTTAGAAACTGTTTTTTTTTCCATTAAATTATTTTTTTATGCCGTTTGTTTGTTTTTTCCTGTTCTTAAAGGGCAACTGAAGCAAGAGGAATATGGAGGCTGCCATATTTATTTCCTTTTAATCAATACCAGTTGCCTGGCTATCCTACTGATCGTCTACCTCTAATACTTTTAGCTATAGACCCTGAACAAGCATGCAGCAGATCAGGTGTTTCTGACATTATTGTCAGATCTGACAAGATTAGCTGCATGATTGTTTCTGGTGTGATTCAGACACTTGCAGGAAAGAGCAGGAACGCTACCACCACCGCTGCTTATCCCCAAGGGAGCAGGCACCACAGGTCTCAGAAGATGCAGGTAGAAAAAATGATGGCCCGCTACACCAAGGGTGGATGTAAAAAACTTTTTCTTTCTTTATTGAATCATCAGTAGACACTATTGTAGCCAAACAGATCAGCAGGGCTGCCAGACAACTGGTATTGTTTAACCATTTCGTGAAGCTCACGTGTGTTGTCTGATTCGGGCAGCACGGTGGCGTAGGGGTTAGCTCTCTCGCCTTGCAGCACTGGGTCCCTGGTTCGAATCCCAGCCAGGGCACTATCTGCAAAGAGTTTGTATGTTCTCTCCGTGTCTGCGTGGGTTTCCTCCGGGTACTCCGGTTTCCTCCCACATTCCAAAAACATACGGATAAGTTAATTGGCTCCCCCTAAAATTGGCCCTAGACTACAGTACTTACATTACATAATAAAAACATATGGCAATTGTAGGGATTAGATTGTGAGCTCCTTTGAGGGACAGTTAGTGACAAGACAATATATATATACACTGTACAGCGCTGCGTAATATGTCGGCGCTATATAAATACTAAATAATAATAATAATAATAATAGGTTGCTATTCACATTAAGGTCTCTTTTTGTTTTAGCTCTATGCACGTGATAGCGGTTAGTTGCTAGTGCTTAGCTGTTGGGTGTGATTCAGATTGATTATTGTAATGACTTCTGTTTGACCCTTGACTATGTATTGGATTGTTCTTCCACTTGGTTGTTTGATTTCTGGCTTGTATGACCTCTGGCCTGTTCCTGGCTTGTCCCTGGATGAACAGTCAGCTGACTTCTGGTTGGCTTTCAGATACTTCATTGGTTTCTTCGGCTTCAGATTCCATATCCTGCACGCACAAGTCCTGGGGGAAACAAAAGTTGGGTAGACATGTTCAGTCTCCCATTCAAGTAGGAGCTTGGCCAAAGGTGAAGAGTGTGGTGGAGATTTTGACATTAGATCTGACGAGAAAACAGTGATTGCCTAAAAGCCAAAATTTAAATCTGTGTACACACATCCAATTACTGGCCTCCTGAGGAGTTTGGGAAACAATTCCTTGGGTGGAAGTTTGGGGGCCCGATGCTGTACAGATGTATTGCTAGGTTTCAGGTTAATGATGCGTTCTGATGCTATGGATGGGGGCTGAGGGGTAATGAACAGCACTTGACGGAGCAGCTTCTCGCAAGCAGGGAAAATGGCAAACACAATGTAATCGAGGCTGCTCGGGCATTGGGGGTTGTGGAGAATCTGTCCTGCTGGATATCAGTACCGGACTCTGCAACAAGCTAGCCGAGACAGGACCAGACAGTGTTTGATCGAATTTTGAGGTGGAGAAGCATTTTGCTAAGGATAAAACAAGGTTGGCACGCTCAACCACAGCTTGCAAAACTTGACCACCACTAGCAGTTGTCTACAGATGACTCTGCTGGCCACCATACACACAAACTCCAGTGCTGCAAGGAGATTGGTCTCTGTCTTTGGCAGTCACAATGATTTCATACACTAACACCAAACTGCACGTTCGCAGGCTGGCGGTCACGTGCTCTAGATCCGCCTAAGGCTTAAAATCAGAGAACATCAGCACAGCACACAATGCGATCTCACACAGGTAGCAATGAAACACAACTGAGCTTCTAACACAGGCACTGGTATCATGGAAATTCACAATCCCTCTAGGAATGAAAATTATTTTCTTAGTAGTAAACAGAAGACTAACTTATTCAATAAATATTTATTGTTCCAAAAGGTGGGACAGAGCATAAACCATATTTACAAAAAAATGTAATTAATAAAACAAAAAGTAACAATAGAATATAACAAGGAACTTGTTTATAAAAGTAAATAAAACATCACCAGGCCGCCTCCGAATGGCCTCAGCTCAGAGATGCGCTGAGCCCCCCCAGAGACTACAAACGCACCTTAACCCAAACAGAGGCTCTGCATATACACCAAAGAAAAACTAACAAGTGGGAGCAGCTGACCAGAATTAAATCAAACATAGCAAAGAAATGAACAGCGCTACTTAAAAACAGGTGAATGCTTACCTGCAAAAAAGTGCAGACCCCACTCATGGGATACAAATACACAATGAGCACACATACAACCTGTCTACCACTTGGAGGATGTTAGTTTCCACTAACAGCTTGCATGCAATTTGTTAGGTACTCGTCCCTCCCACTGTCGAAGAAGTCTTTCCTCCATGGGAGGGGACCTAACACTAACTAAATCCTACCTATGCATATGCATAGCCTGGGCGCGCTACCAGTAAAATTAAGAATTGCGCAGAAAAAGTGGGATCAGTGCATCACCAGGCCGCCTCCGAATGGCCTCAGCTCAGAGATGCGCTGAGCCCCCCCAGAGACTACAAACGCACCTTGAACCCAAACAGAGGCTCTGCATATACACCAAAGAAAAACTAACAAGTGGGAGGGACGAGTACCTAACAAATTGCATGCAAGCTGTTAATGGAAACTAACATCCTCCAAGTGGTAGACAGGTTGTATGTGTGCTCATTGTGTATTTGTATCCCATGAGTGGGGTCTGCACTTTTTTGCAGGTAAGCATTCATCTGTTTTTAAGTAGCGCTGTTCATTTCTTTGCTATGTTTGATTTAATTCTGGCCAGCTGCTCCCACTTGTTAGTTTTCTTTGGTGTATATGCAGAGCCTCTGTTTGGGTTCAAGGTGCGTTTGTAGTCTCTGGGGGGCTCAGCGCATCTCTGAGCTGAGGCCATTCGGAGGCGGCCTGGTGATGCGCTGATCCCACTTTTTCTGCGCAATTCTTAATTTTACTGGTAGCGCGCCCAGGCTATGCATATGCATAGGTAGGATTTAATTGGTGTTAGGTCCCCTCCCATGGAGGAAAGACTTCTTCGACAGTGGGAGGGACGAGTACCTAACAAATTGCATGCAAGCTGTTAGTGGAAACTAACATCCTCCAAGTGGTAGACAGGTTGTATGTGTGCTCATTGTGTATTTGTATCCCATGAGTGGGGTCTGCACTTTTTTGCAGTTAAGCATTCATCTGTTTTTAAGTAGCGCTGTTCATTTCTTTGCTATAAAAGTAAATAAAACAGAAATAAACTTTACCCTTCTAAAAGGTCTACTTCTGGCCATGGAAAGACCTGTTAGGGCTGGTGCACACCGAGCGGCTGTTTCAGCGTTTCTCAATGGGGTGGTGCACACCAGAGCGGGAGGCGTTTTGCAGAAACGAAAAATGCCGGGGTGAGGCATTTTTTGGATTTCGGATGCGTTTCTGCCTCAATGTTAAGTATAGGAAAAACGCAAACCGCTCTGAAAAACGCCTGTTCAGAGCGGTTTTGCCGGCGTTTTTGTTACAGAAGCTGTTCAGTAACAGCTTTACTGTAACAATATATGAAATGTACTATACTGAAATCCGCTGCAGCAATCCGCAAAACGCTAGCAAAACGCCATAGAAAAATAAGAAAAAGCGTTTCAAAATCTGCTAGCATTTTGCGGATCTGCTAGCGGTTTTTGGTGTGCACCAGGCCTTAGCTGGATCAGGGAAACCCTTGCTAAGGAAAAGTAACATATGGAGAATGGACATTAGTTGGATGTTAGAGCTTATACTTTATAAGACCCTTAGTACCCTGTGCACACAGAAAATCGCCAAGCAGAATCGCAAACACAATGGGATATGATCGCAATTTTATCAAAATTGTACCTGCAATTTTTGTGGATTTGTAATGCAATTTTCATCTGCATATGCAATGTGATTTTGCTGAGGTCCTTGCAAGGTCTTCTGGAATTGTTGACCTCGAAAAAAAAACCCACAATAAAAATTGCATGCATTGCATTTTACCTGCGCTTCATAAATGCAAAAGCACAAAAAAAAAAAATGCTGCAGACACTGTAATTGCAATTTTATGGAATCACATCACACCACTGTGTACAACGTTTTATGATACTCATTATTATCACAGGGACCGTGCAATTGGATTGCGAATGGAAAAATGCATGCAATTCTAAACTTGGTTCAAATCGCAGTCAGTGCGTACAGGCCTTTAGGCTCCCCAAACTTCTCAGGATAAAGGTTTGCACGCGTAAAAGATTACGCTGCGTGATAAACGAAAAATTGCGCGCGATCACGTACGTGTTTCATGCGCGTGATCGCGCACAAATGTTCATTTATCATGCAACATAATCCTTTACGCGCGCAAACCTTCGCACGGCAGATCGCGTGATAACTGCCGTGATAGCAGTTATCACACTTTTGTGTGTCAAGCCCATTGTCTGTTCACATATTTAGACAATTTCCTGGTTAACTATACCCCTAATACACTTACAATATACTCACAGTGGCATCATCTGTCTGTCCTTGCCATCTCAAAGACGATGCTGATGTTTTCTTTGAAGGATACCTATTATGCCTGGTACACACAATGCAATTTCCTGTCAGATTAAGGGGTTGAATTGATAATAAATGGCCAGGTCTGATTAGATTCCCCATCCTTTTTTTCTGATCGATTTTCTAATCCCTTCTGTACAAGATCCAGGGCCGGGCCGAGGCATAGGCTGTAGAGGCTCCAGCCTCAGGGCGCAGTGTAGGAGGGGGCGCACAATTCATTCAGCTGTCATTCCTAATTGTGTTTGAAACAGAAAGAAATAAGAAAAGGGGATACATAGCAGTGACTGCAAGCCAGATAACTAGATATTAAGGTGTTGGGGAGGTTGTGGGCCCTGTGGCACTCTTAGTCTAATAGCAATCAGTGTGTGATGGCTGGGGTGGCAGGGATGGAGGGGCGCACTTTGGTGTCTCAGCCTTGGGTGCTGGAGGACCTTGTCCCTGCTCTGACAAGATCTATCTGAAAATTGATCGGAAACCTGTTTGGACCTGTCGGAAATGATCGATTCGACCTGTCAATCTGATTGGAAGTTGCATGGTGTGTATCAAGCGTTACAATGCCTAGAAGCGTGCACCGGACACTTAAAAGCAGAGGAAGTGCTATGCAAGTCTACACACAGCAGTGTTATCACCAAAGTTGGAGTCAACATGACACAGGATGGAAACCTCCTGGGCCTGCCTGTACTGTTAGCTCTGAACCAAGGTGAAAAAACAACAAGATCTACTTACTTGGGGCTTCCTCCAGCACCTGTCTGTCCCTCGCCGCAGCTCCGGTGTCCTGGGATCCCCGCCATTGCAGATGCCGACCTCGCCAGGCCAGCATCTTCTGCTCCTGCGCGAGCAGCCACGTGAGAACCTGCGCAGAACGCTTCAGGCCACGTGAGCGTGATTGTGAGCGACATAGCTGCGCGCTCGTGCAGGTTTAGAAGATGCTGACCTGGCGAGGTCGGCATCTGCAACGGAGGGGATCCGGGGACACTGGAGCTGTGGCGAGGGACAGATAGGCTGTCAGGGGCTGGAGGACGGCCCCAAGTAAGTAGATCTTGTTTTTTTCACCTCGTATCTGTCCTTTAAAGAGACTCTGAAGCCTCCCTAAATTCATGTTTTTATTTTAAAAACCTCTTTAGCATGATTGCAGCATCTAAAACAGCGCATCCCCGCAGCTGAAAAACTCAATTAATCACCCCTAACTCCAGGGGCAAACATCCACGACTTTCTTGGTCGTGGATTCTGCTGCCCGGGGAGGCAGACCATGCGCGTCAATCTGTGCTGATCACCGCCTCTCCCCCGCTCTTCTCAGTGAAAGAAAACTGAAAGGGGTGGGGAGAGGCAGCGATCTGCACAGATTGATGGAGTAGAGGCAGAGCTACAGCCCAAAGCTCTGCCTCTACTAGGAAGCGCTCCCCGCAATAAGCCCCAGGGAGTTTGGAGTGATGAATTGAGTTTTGAACCGCAGGGATGCAGCGTTTTAGGTGCTGCAATTTAAAGGGATACACAAGCAAAAAAAATTAGTTTTACTCACCTGGGGCTTCCATCAGCCCCCTGCAGCTGTCCGGCGCCCTCGCAGCCTCGCTCCGATCCCCCTATCCCCGCCGGGGCTACTTCCGGTTTTGGCGACAGGCGCCGACAGGCTGGGAACGCAAGTGATTCTTTGGGTTCCTGGCCACAATAGTACCCTCTATACTGCTATTGCAGCCTTCCTTGCCGCAATAGTAGTATAGAGGGTGCTATTGTGGCCAGGAACGCGAAGAATCACTCGCGTTCCCAGCCTGTCAGCGCCTGTCACCGAAACCGGAAGTAGGCACCGGCGGGGACAGGAGGATCGAAATGAGGCTGCGAGGATACGAGACAGCTGCTGGGGGCTGATGGAAGTCCCAGGTGTGTAAAACTCATTTTTGTGTGTGACTTAAGTGACCCTTTAAGCAACGCGAGGGCCACTGTACACACACTAGATGAAAAGTACAAACGGGAGGTTGTACCCAGAGAATTGGTTTTGGCTCATACAGGTTCTGGAAGCAGACGCGGAGCTAGGGGGGGTCGGGGTAGGACAGGAGCCCCGGGGCGCCGGGCCCCCGAGGGCGCCCAGCTGAGCTGCAGGTTTTTTTTTTTTTGGGGAGGGGAGCAGCGCAGAGAAGAGGGAGAGCTGTGAGCAGAGGTGGAGAAGGGGGGCCATCTCCCCCCCTCCTTCCCTCACCTTAGGTGCTCTCCCTCCCTCGCTGTCCCCTCCACAACGAATGTCCGGGTGGCTGGCAGCGGCTTACCTCCGTCTCGCTCCAGCGCCGGAAGTTCGGGTCCTGCAGCCGCTGCTCTGGACTAGACCAGAGTAGCGGCAGATCCATCCGGCGCTGCAACGAGATGCAGGTAAGTCCCGCCCGCCGCTGCCAGCCACCCGGACGGACATTAGTTGTGGAGGGGACAGCGAGGGAGGGAGAGCCCCCTAAGGTAAGGGAGGGGGCAGGGAGACGTCCGCCCCTCCCCACTGTGCCCATAGCTCTCCCTCCACTGCGCTGCTCCCCTCCTGCTGGGGGACACACCTGCCGACATATACTGGGGACATATACCCCCTGCCTACATATACTGGGGACATATACCCCCTGCCTACATATACTAGGAACATATACCCCCTGCCTACATATACTGGGGACATATACCCCCTGCCTACATATACTGGGGACATATACCCCCTGCCTATATATACTGGGGACATATACCCCCTGCCTACATATACTGGGGACATATACCCCCTGCCTACATATACTGGGGACATATACCCCCTGACTACATATACTGGGCACATATACCCCCTGACTACATATACTGGGCGCATATACCCCCTGACTACATATACTGGGCGCATATACCCCCTGGCTACATATACTGGGCGCATATACCCCCTGCCTACATATACTGGGCACATATACCCCCTGGCTACATATACTGGGGACATATACCCCCTGCCTACATATACTGGGGACATATACCCCCTGCCTACATATACTGGGGACATATACCCCCTGCCTATATATACTGGGGACATATACCCCCTGCCTACATATACTGGGGACATATACCCCCTGCCTACATATACTGGGGACATATACCCCCTGACTACATATACTGGGCACATATACCCCCTGACTACATATACTGGGCACATATACCCCCTGACTACATATACTGGGCGCATATACCCCCTGACTACATATACTGGGCGCATATACCCCCTGGCTACATATACTGGAGACATATACCCCCTGCCTACATATACTGGGGACATATACCCCTTGCCTACATATACTGGGGACATATACCCCCTGCCTACATATACTGGGGACATAAACCCCCTGCCTACATATACTGGGGACATATACCCCCTGCCTACATATACTGGGGACATATACCCCCTGCCTACATATACTGGGGACATATACCCCCTGCCTACATATACTGGGGACATATACCCCCTGCCTACATATACTGGGCGCATATACCCCCTGCCTACATATACTGGGCACATATACCCCCTGGCTACATATACTGGGGCCATATACCCCCTGCCTACATATACTGGGGACATATACCCCCTGCCTACATATACTGGGGACATATACCCCTGCCTACATATACTGGGAACATATACCCCCTGCCTACATATACTGGGCACATATACCCCCTGACTACACATACTGGACACATATACACCTGGCTACATATACTGGGCACATATACACCTGGCTACATATACTGGTCACATATACCCCTGGCTACCTGTTCTGTGGACATCTCTACCCCTGGCTACCTGTTCTGGGGACATCTATACCGCTGGCCACCTATTCTGGGGACATCTATACTGCTGGCCACCTATTCTGGGGACACCTATAGACCTGGGGCTACCTATTTTTGGGGAACCACTGCTGTCGGATTGAGTGTATTTTGGGGAACTGCTGCCACGTGAGAGGTGTCTACCATATTAAGGGGGCATTCTGCCGATTTATGTGAAATGCTGTCTATTCATGTGCCTCATGACTGCTGAATTTGTCTTGTTGGGGGCCTCATGGTTACTGAATTTGTCTTGTTGGGGGCCTCATGATTTGTTGGGGGCCTCAAGATCGCTGAATTTGTCTTGTTGGGGGCCTTAAGATCGCTAAATTTGTCTTGTTGGGGGCCTCATGATTTGTTGGGGGCCTCAAGATCGCTGAATTTGTCTTGTTGGGGGCCTCATGATTTGTTGGGGGCCTCAAGATCGCTGAATTTGTCTTGTTGGGGGCCTCATGATTGCTGAATTTGTCTTGTTGGGGGCCTCATTATTGCTAAATTTGTCTTGTTGGGGGCCTCATGATTGCTGAGTTGGTCATGTTGGGGGCCTCATGATTGCTGAATTTGTCTTGATGAGGGGGGCTCATGATTGCTGAATTTGTCTTGGAACATGCTGGAAGGTACATACTGAGGGAGGGTGGGTGAGCGCGAGCCTGCTAACTTCCTGTACATTTGGCTCCACCCATAACTACGCCCACATGTATTATATAGTCACGCCCCTTTTTCGGCGCAGTGCTTGGGGGGCGCAATAATAGTCTTTGTCCCCGGGCGCTGAAAGCCCTAGCTACGCCTCTGTCTGGAAGTATGGGGGGATAATGCCTAAAAGCCAAGAGCCGAGGCTGCCATATGCAGAGTAAGTAAGCGCAGCACCTTAGGGATATACCTTTCCGTGCTCCACTGAAGATCTACCTTCCCCATACTTTCAAGTCTCTATGATCACAGGTCTGCATGAGGCCATTAGGGGACCCCTTTATCACAGGCCAAGACCATCGAGCCCTCTTGGCAATACAGGTCTCATAGCAGCTGCTATGGTATCCTACGCCACTGAAACCATATGCAAATTAACCTGAATAAGTATTTATAGTCAATTAAAAGCATCAAGGAATGATTAAAATATATCTATACACAATTATGTGTGAAAGGGTACTTGAGATACGGGCCTTACCTCACAACAGGGGTACTTGGCCAACACAGGGATTGGGGTATATGCTGTAATAACGTTGAGTAACACTTGTAGAGCACATTACCTATCATGTGTATTTACAATAATACGACACCAGTGGATTCAGAATCCTTGAATTCTAGGCTCTTGAGTACAGTACTCCTCAACTCAGTGGAAGGAAAGAGATACAACTTCTAGAATTACTATGACTAGTAACTGTCTCTTTGCTGACTGCCAATAAAGTTGTTTGAGAGTGAAGGATTCTGGGGGCTGTAGTCCGCGGCGCTTCCTGGGTGTACAGTATCTGCTGCTCAGGCTGTAGTCGCCGTAGTACAGTCAGGAGCTCCGGCTGCCGGAGGAAGCACTGAGCAGTGAGGTGACGGTTCAGTTCCCGGATCAGCGAGCAACGCAGAGAAATATAGGAGACGCCCTGAGAATTCACGTCCCTGGTGGCTGCTGCTGGAGAGGGCAGGTAGGTGGGCGGGCGAGAGGCGAGTGTGTACTGCTCTGGAGTCAGCAGTGAGTGCGCATATAGCAGTTCCTGTATGCTTACATGTCTGTCACATAAGTGCTCTCTCTGTTGTACAGCACTCTGATCAGTGTGGCTATACAACATAGGTGCTTTAATCACTTTACAGAGGGACAGTCCAGTAATCTTATGTGGCAAATAGCCCCCTGCTCACTGTCATCTTGCACTGTCTGCCTAGGTGTGTGTTCTGCATCACGTCAAGTGACACTTTCTGGTGCAAGTAAATCGGAACAGTTCTTACTGCAGTTGAAGCTGCCATCTAAGCAAACTATATCTGTTCAAAACACAATGTTGTGGATCTTATTTGTAATTTGTGTCCTCTGCTTATTTGATCCTTGTATGACACTATTTATAAAAGGTCAACTGGATTTTTTTTATGATGACGCTTTGAGCACTGTAGTTAAGTGAAAGGAGTAATGGACCATGTCATGTCCAGGGCTGGTGCTCCAACAATCTAACCTACACGTCGAACTAAGGCCTCGTTCACATCATTTAGCGCAGATGGATGTGCGATCGGAACGCAACGCGTCCGATCGCACGCCATCTGCGCTACTATGCGCTGCAGATCCCATTCATTACAATGAATGGGATCTGCGCTGCGATTACCAAAAATGCGTGCAGCACGCGATAGCGCAATTGCGCTGCCATGCAGCGCATATGATGGGAACGGTAGAAGGGCTGTCTATGCACTTCTACCGTTCTTGCGCGTCGCACACTATACGCGCTGCCAAAATGCGCACAGCAGCGTGTATAGTCTGAACGAGGCCTAACCTACATTCCATAGACTTTTACTATCCCCTCCCCCAACCCTAACCCTCCTGGTATACGTTTGATAGTGGATGTAGGAAAATTCGACGTGTAGGTTATCACGTCGGAACACCGGCCTAAGGGCCCTTTTCCACTTCATGCGTTGGTATCAGACCCGGATTTACATTACAGGAGCCTATAGGCTCAGTTGTTCTGGCACCGTAGACTTCACCCTCCATGCACCTACAAAACCTGTTAAACCGCACTGCGAATGTGCTGGCTAGCCCCACTGGCACTTCACCCTTACTTCCCTTGCCCAATGTCGATAGCCACGGAGGTTTCTTTTATACTGAGTGTACCTCTGGCTACCTAATACTAACTAGAGGTGCCCTCAGGTATTAGTTAGCTAGAGGTGCCCGCGACTGAAGGGAGATTTCGTCAGTGGAATACCGAGAGCTGCATGAGTAACCTCTCATTTATGCTCTACTTGGGACTCTGCATATGGAAGGAGGGGCACTAGAAGAGGGGATTGAGCCACCTATTCATCATCCAGTGCCTACAGGCACAAGCCTATATTGCCTTATGGTAAATCCAGCCTTGGTTTGTATGCGTTAGTGTAGTATGCTTTAGTACGTGTTGGTATGCATTTTTTCCATAGAAGTACATTGTGAAAAGATTTCAGTTAAAGGACCACTATCCCAAAAATTGTAAAATTTAAAACACATGTAAACACATACAAATAAGAAGTTTGTTTCTTCCAGATTAAAATGAGCCATAAATTACTTTTCTCCTATGTTGCTGTCATTTGCAGTACGTAGTAGAAATCTGAAAGAACTGACAGGTTTTGGGGTAGTCCATCTCTTAATCAGGGATTCTCAGCATGGCCTTTATCTTTATAAAGACATTCCTTGAAAAGGATTTATACAAAGATGCTGGCCAGCCTCCCTGCTCGTTACACAGTTTTTTTTAGCAACTGGTCGGAGCAACTGCCATTCAGGGCTGGTGCACACCGAGCGGCTTTTTGGGCGTTTTCAGATCCGCTTGCGGCTGCGGATCTGCTTGGTCAATGTATCTCAATGGGGTGGTGCACACCAGAGCGGCAGGCGTTTTGCAGAAACGAAAAATGCCTGGGTGAGGCATTTTTTGGATTGCGGATGCGTTTCTGCCTCAATGTTAAGTATAGGAAAAACGCAAACCGCTCTGAAAAACGGCACTTCAGAGCGGTTTTGCAGGCGTTTTTGTTACAGAAGCTGTTCAGTAACAGCTTTACTGTAACAATATATGAAATCTACTATACTGAAAACCGCAGCAGCAATCCGCAAAACGCTAGCAAAACGCCATAGAAAAATAAAAAAAAGCGTTTAAAAATCTGCTAGCATTTTGCGGATCTGCTAGCGGGTTTTGGTGTGCACCAGCCCTCACTAAGTGCTTTTGAAATTAAAGAAAACAGAGAATCCCCCATGAAGAGATGGGCTAATCCAAAACCTGTCTGTTCTGTCAGATTTCTACTACCTATTGAAAGTGACAGCAAGATAGGATAAATCTAATTTATGACCCATTTTACTCTGGAAGAAATGGACATCATATTTGTATGTGTTTACATGGATGTTAAATGTTACAATTTTTGCGATAGTGGTCCTTTAAAAAGCGTATAGTGAGAACCGTGCCATAGGAAAACATGGGCATTACTTTGATAAACAGTTTTCTTTTAGTTATAACTGAGAGCAACTGATTTTGTAAAAGGGGCTTTAGGTTGTGCAACGCCCTGAGCTAAACTACAGTTTGGTGCCTCCACCCATTCCCCCAATTTTGACCACCACTACCGAGAATACCCTGTTAGGTAGCCAGGACTACACTTAGTTATTAGTATTATACAGTCAAATGTGCCCCCTGAAAGTACATGGGAGGGGCACAAGAAAATACGTCAAGTCTGCCTGCCACAAGAACGAGTATACAGGCTGATGCTGTCTGGCTTGTCTCCATGCACCTCTTACGCAAGTGAGGTGTGGAGCCATGGGAGCCATGAAGACCGGACAATGGGTAACTGGCTGGTAGAGATCTCCCATCGCTGAATGTCAGTAGGTGAGTAACATCTTGCCACGGCTGGGCAGGGCTGTGAAGTCAGTACAGAAATCATCTGACTCCTCAGTTTATGAATCCACTGACTGACTCAAGGTACCCAAAAATTGCTCAGACTACTCGACTCCTACTCCGTATCCACAGCCCTAGTGCTGGCGATAGCACTTGATGGGGTGTCTTGCCAGCACTCCTGACCATGTCACGCCCTGAACAAAGGCTTAGGTGAAAGGCCGGCCCTGATCAAGGCTATAACTATAGACCTTTCTTGCAACTATGTAGGATAATTGTTAAAATGGTGTTCTGTTGCCAACAAACACCATGTTTCTCCAACCCATGCTATTTCAGACTTTGGCATTCACCGCTGTGAAAGTGAAAAATGTTACCTGGCAATCTTGTGTGAGTATCAGGCTGAATACACTTTTACTGTATATGGGCTGATTACTGTAACTTGGGGTTTACCACAGAAAGGTGACAATCTATTATAAAATGTAATGGTTAATAGCTGCTTTTATAAATATGGCGTTCCGAGTCATTATTCAGTAGAAATGGTTTATCTAATGATGAGCTAATTTTTTTTTTCTTCTAATATATAGGTTTCATGGGCCTGTGGTAGTACACTGCTCAAAAAGGTTAAATGAACACTTTGAAAGCACATCAGAATTAAATAGGAAAAATATCTTGCTAGATATCTATACTGATATGGATGAGGTAATTTGTTAGGAACACAAGCACACCACATTGTTTGATGGAAATGATAATGATCAACCTACAGAGGGCTGAATTCAAGGACACCCAATATCCAAATGAAAACAAATTATGCAGCAGGGTAGTCTACTTTGCCAAAATTGTATTGCAGGAAATCAAAATCATACTCAGCAGCAGGTATGGCCCACATGTGCTTGTATGCAGGTCATTTTGTAAAGGTGCGTACACACATGCGACTATAGTCGTTTGAAACGATCATTTCAAACGACGATCGTTTAAAAAAAAAAAAGCAGCCAACGTCCATTAAGTCTAACGACGGATGAGCTAGATCGTTAAAAACGAAAGATCTAGCTTGGCGGATTTTTTCCAACGCTTGACATGCGCATTTCGACTATTTCTCTATGGAACTTTTCATTTTTATGCGCAATAGTTGCTTTACGTGATGTAATGTTCGTTCTAACGATCAGATCGTTACACACCTTTAAAATCCTAACTTTACTTAGGTCGTTCTTTCGTCAATTAAAAGTTCGTTCGTCGTTCACAACGAACGATTGTTGTCGTATGTGTGTACGTAGCTTTAGGCATTGGCACAAGTCATTCTGTTGCTGCTTGCCCAAAGGAGCAAATACCAGCCCTGTCGATTGGTTAAGAACTTCTATGGACCTGCCATCCCACTGCCTGTCTTATGAACACCGGTCATTGGTTGAGAAGCTAGGTGCTAGAGTAACTGCCTATCTCCTTGAATTTCTCCATACCCTTGAAGAATGTATTGGAAGAGATGGCAAACCTTTTGGCTATGGCATAAAACTGGTGCAAAATTAGTGAAGAAAAAAACAAACAAAAAAAACAAACAAACTGAAAAGAGGACAGAAAAATGTCAGTGGCCTCTACGTATCAAGCTATTCCTGCTTTGGTGGTCGTCTCATTGTTGCCCCTCTAGTACACCTGTTTTTAATTGTATCAATGCCAACGCAGCTGAAATTGTTCAACAATCCCATTTGCTATTTAACTGATCAGATCGTTATCCCAGAAGATTCATTGACTTAATCTGATTTAACAGTGTTCCATTAATTTTTTTGAGCAGTTACATTTTAGTCCCATTTTATAATAAGACTGACCTGTCACTTCTTAGATTTCCAGTACAGGTTGGGCTTATACATACTTCAAACTAGCTAAAGCTAGGGATGGCCAACAGGATGCTAATACTTTTCATCTGGTGCAAAATCATGCAGATTTATGCAACTTGATAATGGACCAATCAAATCCTACCTCAGCTTCATGTGACTAGGTTTTCAAGCTAGATAAACGTCCAGGGAAAAAAAATGTAATTCTGCTTCAACTTGGAATTATTTGCATCTGATTGATTATCTCTAGCTACAGTCTCTGAATCTTATCTGAAAAAAAAGGATAGTATATACATTTTCCCCACTGCTTCTAGTTTACCTTTCAATCTTATTAATCTGTAGTACAGTACTTATCAACCTTGTGCATTTCACATTAGCGCTTTAGCTCATACTAAGTAGAGAGGATAAATGAATTGCAAATTTTTCTGACTTGCTTAATTGTATTGCATTTTTTATGCAAATTGAAATTGGACCTGCGAAGCTTGGATTGGTCCAGCTTCAGTCTGCACAGGGCTGTGGAGCTGGACTCGAGGATGCAGAGTCGGAGCAATACTTTAATTTAAACTGTAATTAAAAGAGAAAATGTGATAAAATGTTCTTCTGTATTTTTCTGATAATACAGTAACCAAGCAGCTCGGGGTGATCCAAAACCACAAGGAGATTATAGGGGACTAAAAGAGACCAAAAGCCCTCCTACTACAAAGCAATGCGTAGGTTAGTTAGCCTTCTTAAAACGGAAGGAATTTACAATAATTCAGCTTTTAATTGAACATCTGTGGTTACTCACAACGCACCACTACTGAATATGCAAATTATCTCTTTATGCCCTTGAAAGCCAGGCTAGCATCCAGAACTGCTGGTGTCTAGCAAGCCTATAGCTATAGCCTCTGTAAAATTTAAAGCTATAGGCTTGCTAGACACCAGCAATTCTGGATGCTAGCCTGGCTGTCGGGCATAGAGATAATTCTCTGATAATAGTTATCATAAATAATTTATATTTAACAGTAATAGCAGTGGTTAGTCCACAAATATATTTCAATAAAGCAGTCATTTGTATGAAGAAAAAAAAAGTGTGTGCATCTATCTATCTAGTTGTGACTGTATAGCTGATGTGTACACAGGAATCTTTTATATATTATACATAACATCTCTGCTGAAAAAATAAAGCCTGATGGGTAGTTGTCACTAGTAGGGATGATCAATAAGATGCAAATAATTTTTGTAGATGCAGGTTTATGCAAATTCTGTATGCAAATTGATGCACTCCTTTTGCACATGTAACTAATTAATTTCATATATTGTTTAATTTGGGTTTATACAGTAGTACTATACTCTACATATGCACTCCCCACACAGCTGTAGTGAATCCACTGAGAATGTTGTGCACATTGAACTCAGAGATATTGACTATCACCCATAAAAGCATGAAGAATGCATAATGGTGAATCAATAAATCCCCTAATTTTCCTGCAGAGTACCTGCACACCACTCATAGCTGTACCCACAGTTACATTGCCCAGGGCCTGATAGATGTTCGTTGTTCATGTCTTCACCCTCTACAAGTACTCTTACCAAGAACTACTTTTGATTTCTATTTAACAGCTACTCTACCTAAGTTTAGTTAAAATGCATCCCTGGTGTACATAAAAAAAAAACAAAAAAAAAAAAACAGAGGTACACTAATGCTTAACCTATTTTGGTTCCTGGCACTCCCGCGGCCGATCGTGCACGCGCACTCGCGGCCGCGGATTCGGTAGCCAAGGAATCAATGTATCGGGCTATGGTGCCCGATCACTGATTGCTCTCCCCCGCTAAAAAAAGCGACAGCTTCTCTCGGAAGCTGTGCTTTTTCTGGCTGTCTCCTTCCCGATGCGTCACTCTAAGCGCGTGCTACGCTTAGAGTGACGTCATGTAAACAAACTCGTGGCCGCCATCTTGTGGCCAAAAAGTAGTACTACACCTGAAAAAAATTTTTTAAAAAAAATTAACACACATTTACATTATAAATCTATTGTTTACCTCCCACCCTCCCAAAACTACCCAAATAAAATGTTTACTATAAAAAAAAAAGCATTACAATTAAAAAAAAACATGTAAATATTTACCTAAGGGTCTAAACTTTTTAAATATCAATGTAAAGATGAAATATTTCTATATTTTTTTTTATTTTAAACTTGTAAATAGTGATAGATGCAAAATGGAAAAAAATGCACCTCTATTTCCAAATAAAATATTGTCGCCATACATTGTGATAGGGACAGAATTTTAACGGTGTAACAACCGGGACATATGGACAAATACAATACATGAGTTTTAATTATGGAGGCATGTATTATTTTAAAACTATAATGGCTGAAAACTGAGAAATAATGAATTTTTCCATTTTTTTCTTATTCTTCCTGTTAAAATGCATTTACAGTAAAGTGGCTCTTAGCAAAATGTACCCCCCAAAGAAAGCCTAATTGGTGGCGGAAAAAACAAGATATAGATCAGTGCATTGTGATAAGTAGTGATAAAGTTATAGGCTAATGAATGGGAGGTGAACATTTCTCACGTGAAAACGACGGAACGCGAATGGGTTAAAGGGAAGATCCACAGAGTTATTAAAAAAAAAAAAAAAAAAAAAAATAATCCACCTACCTGGGGCTTCCTCCAGCCCGTGGCAGGCAGGACGTTCCCTCGACGCCGCTCCGGAGTCTCCCGGTCTTCTCTGGTGGCTCACCCGACCTGGCCAGGCCGGCTTCCTGGTAGCCCCCTGTAGTCATCGTGCCGTCCTTCAGATACCCTCCAGAGAGAAGGTAGATGGCTTGATAATCATTAACCTTGATTAACATTGGGTGGATGCTTATTTTAATTGAAATTCACAGTAGATGCTGCTTATTTGTCGTATACTGTACCAATGTTTGCCATGAGTCTTCTGTCCAGCGTTGCTTAGTGCATTTGATGTGCTCCTTGAGAACGATTACAGGAATCATTTGAATCATTTGAGTCTATCAGTTCAGGACTCTCCACTCTGCTGAAAGCCAGGAACACACACTTCTTTCTTCACTCTGTATCTCCTCTGCACCAAATGCTGAAGGCCTGCAGCTGCTTTGTTGCATGCATTTCACATCTGAACAGATTGCTGCAATGCACGGCAACAGCGGATGCGCTGTCAATGTCCATGGCACAGAACATTTGTTTGTAGAGTCTCCATTGCATCAGACACACATAGCATGCCGTGTATGATATGTCTAGGAGCATTCCATGACATGTCAACAAAGCATTCCAAACACCACATCAGAAACAGTGGATTCATTAACAACGGACGTGTACAAACGGATCCTATACTTATGATCGGGTCTGTCAACATGTCAATTAATGCTCTGTGGTAAACTAAACAATTTTGACAGCAGTGTGAATTGAACCTCACTGTTTTGTTCATCATTGACATCGTATTTATTTTCCCCAATGTACTCTACTCATGACATTTGAACTTACCATGTCAGCAGATTGAGTGAGAATGAGGATCTTGTGGTTCTAGGGACTGCATGGTAGTATAGGTAGAAGAGTCAGTCTGGGATTTGGAGATCACTAGTGACCCAGGACCTGATGCAATCCCAAGAGCAAGAACATTCAAGAACATTGTCAGCCATGGGTTTTGTTAAATCACCTCTTGTAGGACACCTTTGTCAAGGAAAAGGAGCTGGTCTCCACCTCTGTTGTACAGGATGGGGAGAGTAACTAAGCAAAAGGCTTAGGTACGCCACCGGTGAGTTGGGCGCAGGGTGAGCCGAATGACCTCTCACTTAGCTTCAATTCATATTCGCAGCAGCGTTTAATACTATTTCCCCTCAGAGTCGTAGCAACTCAGAGAGAGAAGTAATTCAGGGTCCATCGATGGCCAGAACCCCAGATTACCCTTATGCGCCCCGCGCACTATTACATTACTGTTAAATCGGTACGCAGCTTCGATACTCGGTGCATAGCGCCGAAACCACCTGCTTCATCATATATCCCATCTGGGGATTTGGAATGAGGTATACGTCCATCAGTAACCATTCACATCACCGGTCCGCCACATTACTGTCACTGTACTTACGCAACCATTTCAGCCCGCAGGTGTTTTTCACCTTATGCAATTTTCACCTCCCATTCCTTCGCCAGTAACTTTATCACTACTAATCACAATGAATTGATCTAATGAATTGATCTTGTTTTTTCCTCCACTAATTAGGCTTTCTTTGGGTGGTACGTTTTGCTAAGAATTATTTTTTTCTAAATGCATTTTCACAGGAATATTAAGAAACAAATTGAAAACAATTCATTATTTCTCAGTTTTCAGCCATTATAGCTTTAAAATAATACATGCTACTATAATTAAAACCTAATGTATTTTAATTGCCCATTTGTCCTGGTTATTACACCATTTAAATTATGTCCCTATCACAATGTATGATACTAATATTTTATTTGGAAATAAAGGTGCATTTTTTTCAGGTTTGCATCCATCGCTATTTACAAGCTTATAATTTAAAAAATGTTCGTAATATACCCTCCACACATGCATATTAAAAAAAGTTCAGACCCTTAGGTAACTATTTGTTTTTTCTTTTTTTTTTTTTATTGTAATTTTTTTTTTCATTAAAAATTTTATTTGGATAATTTTTGGTGTGAGAGGTAAACTGTTAATTTTAAATGTAATAATGTGGGTTTATTTTATTAAAAAAAAGTATGTAGATGTAGTTTTACTATTTGGCCACAAGATGGCCACAGTGAGATTTAATTTTTTTTTAGCCCTGTAAGTAAAGTGCTCGCTTCCAGAAAGTATTAGGAGGACGGAAAACTTTTTTTGTTTGTTAGAAAGACGGTGGTTTCTGATAAGAAACCGTCGGTCTTTCTATCGGGGACTTAAATCAATGAATGGGAATTGTTTGCTAAGGCTCCCAAATCCTGTAGCATTGTGAGAAGAAGGTAACCAAAGCAAAAGTGACTGAAGTTGACAGCTGCCTCATTGGTCATTTCATGTGCATGAGAAAGGACTCTCATTGACCCAGATCACTGAACCAATGGAGAGACTTGGCAGGCGCAGAACACTCCTAGCGACAGCGATCGGGGGGTAGGTTTGGCTAGGCCACACTTGCGCAAAAGAGCCTGACTGCTGCAACTGAAACCGGTTTACCAGGGGTGATAGGATGCGAACTGAGCCACCCAGGAGGACAGTGAAGGTGGCAATGGTGTTCATGGGGTTGGAGGAAGCTCCTTGTACATATTCTTTTAAGTTCATCACCTCAGGTTTCCTTTAATCATAATTCACGTTACTAGATAGGATGACTGATCAGTAATTAGTACAGTGACCACTGTAGCCACTTGGCACATGGTAGTTCCAACATCTTGAATCCTGTCTGGACTGGTTTGTTTGGTCTGCTGCCTTCATGTGCCCCTTTAGGAATACAGAACTAAATATGGTGATGAATAAACATGATGTTTTTTTACTTCCATGCTTCGCTACCTTTAATGCAGGCATATGCCTTCCCCTGTGGAGAAGTGAACTACTAGAGTATATGGGATTGGGAACGTTTTCATCATGAATACATTAATATTTCTGCCGTTATCATTGCTGCTGTTCTTGTAGTTATTACTGTAAATCTGCTAAAGCCAGCAGCTTCTGTAAATCAGCAGCCTGACATTCTAAGTCATACTTCATACTTCTTTATTGAGAGGTGGAAAGTACCACAACCTCTTCTTGCTTGCCATTATCCTGGCAGCAAGGCTAATCAGAGATTATCTAGATCATATTTAAAATGTGATTTTCTGATGCTGTCCCCAGTCCATCATTAAAAGCAATATAATTAGCTGATTTTACTATTGGTTAATGTACTTTTTAATATGATCTTGTTTACAGCACATTTCTTTTGTAAGAGTTATTGCTGTGTTTAGTTCTGTGGGGAACCAGAATTGCCATGCAACCGTAATTGGCATTTTATACAGAAAACTGTATTACAATTCAAAACATACATCCAATGTTCTTCAGGTAGCATCATGTATACGATATATTGCATAGGAAAGCTCTGCAGCCTCTGTCGGTATCCTGAATTCCCCAGAAGCCGTGATCTTCTACTGTCATCCTTCTGCAAAGGTTTTCTTCCAGGTGTGAGATCTTTATTATTTTGCATTTTCTGTTTGGGCAGCTCCCTCTCTGTCCTGCTGTAACTTTATTCTGACATTGGTAGGCATAAACTAGACAGTGTTATATGCAGTTTTTAAAGCGTATGATTAATTCACCACTGCTAGCAAGACATTTATTAAAGAGGACCCAAATTAAAAATACAAGATTTCAGAAATAAAATCTATTTGATAAAATATAATAATAAATAGTCTTTTTTCAGCTGCATGATGACAAATATAAAATATTTTACATTTATTTGAGGAACCCCTCCCTTCCTTTCATATTGCCGGGACAGAATCCTGCAAACTTGGGGAGTAGGTGGTGTCCGGCAAAGAAGGAATTGCTAATGGCTGCCGCCTGTATGACCCTAGTTATAAAAAGAGAAGGGTGAAAAGCATGCACTGAAATGCTCATAGCCTTGAAGGAGTGTTTATTTATCTTTGTATGTGTCAGAGTGATGCAACTAAATATTTGAATTAAAAAAATGTTTGGTTTGGGTCCGCTTTAACTACTAAGGGAATCCAATATATCTCCAAGATGACTGAGTGGGGTGAAGAAAAGAATAGTACTTTTTCCCATCTTTTCCTTTTCTCTTGCCTCAAGAAACCATAATTTGCTGCTATGTGCAATTCAATATAAAGGAACATGCCAAATTGTAGACCTGGTCAGTCATTTTCAATGTCTGGGCTGTGTCAAAGCACTTGAGAGGTTCAGATCTGTTGCTTGTAGTGTTTTACAAGTGCTTGCTTGACTCATTCATTGTAATAGATTTGCATTGGGTTACTTCCAATAGGATTCTCAAGGGTTTACTTCACTTTTGCATGTCACTTTCTGGTTAATCATGAGGTTCAGTGGACACTAGACGTGTACCTTCTTCTAAGGACTAAGGCTTGGTCCACAGCAAACTGGATCACGGAAAGCCAACCAGAGCAGATGGTGCATTGTCCTCTCCAACAGTGAGCAGTGGTTCAGTTGAAGCCTGTAGCAGATGCGTATCCACCTCAGGCTTCTGTGGGGAACACGTGCGCTGTCTGGAATTATTGTGCAGGTTGAAGAGGGTGCCTTCAGAGAACAGAGCAATGAGGTTGAGGTGGGTTCCTTGAGAGGACAGAAAGTTGCATTTGAGGAGGGTGACTTGACTGCCCAGAAGGATGAAGTTGAGAAATGTACCTTGACAAACCAGAAGGAGGAGGTGGAGGAGGGTCCCCTGAGAGACTAGAAGGATGAGGTTGAGGAGGGTTCCTTGACAGACCAGAAAGGTGCCTTGACAGACCATAAGGATGAGGAACAGGAAGGTGCCTTGACAGCCGGAAGGATAAGGTTGAGGAAAGTGCCTGAAAGTGACAGACTGTAAGGAGGAGGTTGAAGAGGGTGCCTTGTCAGACCAGATGGATGAGGTTGATGAGGGTGCCTTTCCAGGAAGCTGAGGATGGTGCCTTGACCGCCTAGAAGGCTAAGTTGGAGGAGGGCGCCTTGACAGACCAGGTGGATAAGGTTGCGGAGGGTACCTTGACTACACAGGAGGAGGAAGCTCCCAAACCATTTTTAAAATTGAGATGTGAACTTTTGCCTGAAAGTAATACAAATGAATAATTTCAGTCTATTCGAGCAACTTTTTATCTTAATAAAGAACACTCTTATCCCTTATCTATAAAAAAAATGAGATGTATGCTGAACAGCATTCAGTAGAGATACTTTTCCTATTCATAATTATGTGAATGCATTGATTTCATTTCAGTGGAAGGAACCAGATAATGAAACTATTTTTTCATAAATCATCTGAGCACAGATTTCCTTCTGATAAAACAGAAACTGAAAAATTGACTAAATGTCTAAAATTAGGTCTTGCTATTTCTAAACTGTCTGAAGACTTCCCCAGTTCTGTCCGAGGATTCGACAGTCTTAAGATGTTTCAGGCATTTTTTGCTGATGAGATCTTGGGAGGCTGTTGCAGTGGCAGTATTTTCTAAGTCTTGAGAGGTCTTTCCGAGATGAATTTTATGTGTGCAGTATGTGAAATAAAGGCGCCAGGAAATTTGAGCGCCGGAATATAGTCAATAAAAAATGTCGGTAATATTTACTGATATTTTATTTTTTCAGGATCATAATTTTCGCTAGTAAAATATTTGTAAACATTACTGAGATTTTACTACAGCTAATCCTAACCCTACTCTCACACAGAATTCCTCCCCCCCCTCCCTCTAATGTCTAACACTAACCACACACACACCAAAAAAAAAAGGAAACTATTTGTTTTGTTCCGCCAGCTCAGTGATACTCTTAGGCCTGGAACCTACTACAAAACTCTATCGCTAACCGCAATCGCTAGTTTTGTATGAGCAGTTTGTGAGCGATTTCATGAGCGTTTTAGGGAGCAATTATAAAAAGTGTAATCAATTTGCCAGCGGTTGTGTAGCGATTAGCGTTTTAAAGTCTGATTAGTCCTTTCAATTAATTTTAACTTTGGTACAGTGTACAGTAACTTTAAAAACGCCAGCAAAATCGCTCCGTGCAAGTTTTGATGATCATTTACGCCAGTGATTATATACTTTACATTGAAGCACAAACGCTAACAAAACGCTGCATGTCCTGGGTTTGCGGTTTTGCTAATCACTTCTGTGGAATTTTCACCATCCATTTACATTGGCAGAGCGTTTAGGGAAATCGCTAGCGATTTCTCACGCTCCCTAAACGCTCAAAAAATCACTCTAGTGGGTTTCAGTCCTCAGATAGTGATGATCAAAAGAGATGCAAATATTATTGACTTGCATGCATATTGAATGCAAATTGGAACTGGGAAAATTAAATCTACTTCTGCTAATTTTTTTTAACTCCATTCCAATGCATCTTGTTGACCAAACATCAAGCCAGCTTGAAGCGCCGATCATTTAACCTCTTTCGGACAAGCTAAGTTGAAATCTACAGCCTGTTTATGTCTGCCTAAGCCTTCCAGGGTGTACATTTCATCTTCCACATTATGCACGCCGCACTTACCTGCCGCAACCGCCGATTGCACTGCTCTCCCGCCTCTGCAGATTACTCGCCCTGCTGTTGGTATGACGACAGAGCTCCGTGAGCTGATAAGGAGCCAATTTCATTGGCTCCTGACCCTGTGATCGAAGCAGGTGGTTTTGGCGCACAGCGCTCAACACCGGGAGCTGAAACTAGGTGCCCCATAGTATCAATGTAATTTGCGGCTTTGGCGATTGCCGGACCCTGAATTTAAACCTCCCTTCAAATTGCGATGACTTGCGGGTAGAATAGTATTTATTGCTGCCGGGAGTTTAGCGGAAGCAGGGTGGGCCGTCATTTGGCTCACCCTGCACACAACTTACTGGCAATGTACTAATATGTACGCCCTGTGATCACTGTAAGCCAATTAACTGTGTGTGTGTGCCAGCTAGAATATTAATTTTGCTAGCCCTGGAACTGATATGACACTGCATGTGGGATATGAGGTAATCAATTAGAATGTGTCACAATATCTCTATAGTTGCGGAAGTTGGACTGCAATAGCATTTCTCCCTGATAACTAATTTGAGGTCATAAAGCTACTGTGTGGATGTACAAACAAACACTTTTAAAAGTTGGAAGGACATAAAAAGTTCAGTAGGTCATCGTTTCTGTGTGAGAGCTGAGTAAACAGCAACGCAGAAAACCTAATTAAAAACATGGGTTTCTAGGAAATTCCTGTGGCGGAAAAGTTTTACAGATATGCTGCTTATTACATCAAACATGCTTTTTCTCTCACTTGGTCCACACTTGCTGGAGTGGTAGCATATCTGTTTAGTATAGATAAGCCATGGGTCTGCTGCAGTGTCTGCTGCACTAAAAGTGTATGCATGCCATTTTGTTGAATAAATGCGAGTGAGTGAATGTGAGTTTGGTAGAGATATATTAAACTGTTTTTAGACAGGTTTTTTTGGTGTTTGATCTTTTGAATACAGGTTATTGGATTTCTTTCTGCTTTTATTTTGTAGAGACTGTACCAGTATGTTACTGACTAGAAATCTAATGCATTTTGGGCCATGTGCAATTCACTTTTTCACCTGAGTTTTCTCCTAGGTGATATTTTTTAACTGGTCAATAAAATGCCCTTTAAGCCCCCAGAAGGCAAGAACATGCTCAAAATAATTTTGATAGTACTTTTTAAGCAACTTTTTGGTACTTTTTTAGTTGAAAAGTACTGGAAAGTTAGTTAAAATCAAAGATGAAAAATTATCTCCTAGGAGAAAACTCAGGTGAAAAAGAGAATTGCATATGGCCCTTTGTTCCTTAGGGCCGGTTCACACGGACGGCAGGCGGCGTTGGGGCGGCCAGGAAGTCGCGTCGTCCTGTGACGTCCCGTTCGGTGGCGGCGGTACAGAGATCGTCGCGATCGGCCTTTCTCGTCTCCGCAGGGGGACATGAAGCCGCGCCGGCTAGCCCTGGACGTTGCATGCGGCTTCTAGGGACGGCCGAAACGATGCGTTAAATCGGGATCAGAACGCCGCGTTTATGCAATCGACGGTAATCGACGGTAACCGCGCAATGCTAAACGCTCCCATTCACTTGAATGGGAGAGTTTTTAGCCGATGAGTCCCGAACGCTTGACGGTAGACGCCGCCAAGCGTCCGTGTGAACCGGCCCTTAACCGCTTCAGCCCTCAGTCGTTTTCACTTTATGCACCCGAGCAATGTTCACCTCCTATTCATTAGCCTATAACTTTATCACTACTTATCACAATGAACTGATCTATGTCTTGTTTTTTCCGCCACCAATTAGTCTTTCTTTGGGGGGTACATTTTGCTAAGAGCCACTTTACTGTAAATGCATTATAACAGGAGGAATAAGAAAAAACGGAAAAAATTCATTATTTCTCAGTTTTCGTCCATTATAGTTTTCAAATAATACATGCCTCCATAATTAAAACCCACGTATTGTATTTGCTCATTTGTCCCAGTTATTACACAGTTTAAATTATGTCCCTATCACAATGTATGGCGACAATATTTTATTTGGATATAAAAGTGCATTTTTTCCTTTTTGCATCCATCACCATTTACAAGCTTATAATTAAAAAAATGAAATATTTCATCTTTACATTGATATTTAAAAAGTTTAGACCCTTAGGTAAATATTTACTTTTTTTTTTTATTGTAATGTTTTTTTGTTTTTTTTAATTAAACATTTTATATGGGTATTTTTGGGATGGTGGGATGTAAATTGTATTTTTTTTATGTAAATATATGTGTTTGTTTTTTTTTTTGTTTTGTTTTTTTTTACATTTAGATGTAGTTTTACTTTTTGGTCACAAGATGGCAGCCATGAGTTTGTTTACATGACGTCACTCTAAGCCTAACATGTACGCTTAGTAAGACGTAGGAGGACCTAGTTTCTACGTCCAGGAGGCTTAAATAGTTAAAGGACAACTGAAGGGAGAAAAATATGGAGGCTGCCATATTTATTTCTTTTTAAACAATATTAGTTGCTTGGCAGCCCTGCTGATCCATTTGGCTGCAGTAGTGTCCAAATAACACCAGAAACTACCATCTAGTTAATCTTATTAAATCTGACAATAATGTCAGAAACACTGATCTGCATATGTTTGTTTAGAGTCTATGGCTAAAAGTATTAGAGGCAGAGGATCAGCAGAATAGCCAGGCAACTGCTTAAAGTGGCCCTTAACCATTTCCCCTCCCCCGGGACGAGTAACTGCGTCCCTGCAAACTGCCATAACTCTGTGCAGGGACGTAGGTACTACGTCCCTCTCGCCACGCCCCCCCCGCGCTCGGTACCGCCGCTCATTACCGCTGATCGCCCGCCGCTAGATCAATGAATGGGAAAACAAATCCCATTCATTGATCTAATTCCCCGTGTGAATGGCTGCAGCCGTCTATACAGACGGCTCGGCCATTCATTCATTCCTTATGCGTAGTGCTTCCGTTTCCGTACAAACAGTACGGAGCTGAAGTCACTACTGAAATTGTAATATTACATCCCCCTTTTTTTTTTTTTATTACAGTTTATTATCCCTAGTTACCTTTTTTATTTTTATTATTATTAACCCCTGACCTCCCACACTCCCCTAAAGTTAACATTTTTTTTTTTTTTAATAAAAAAAAATTAAAAAATTAAAAAATACATAAATAGTTACCTTAGGGACTGTACTTTTTTAATATGTATACAAAAACTGTATACTACAATTACATTATAAATTATGGGCCTGTAATTGGGGATAGATGCAAAACTTAAAAAATGCACCTTTATTTCCAAATGAAATATTGGCGCCATACATTGTACTAGGGAAAAAGTTTAAACGTTGCAATAAACGATACAAACGGGAAAATAAAATGTGTGGGTTTTAATTACGGTAGCATGTTTCATTTTGAAAATATAATGGCTGAAAACTGAGAAATAATGTTTGTTTTTTTTTTAAAAATTTTTTCTTATTCTTATTAAAACTGAGTTAGAAGAAAATAATTTTTAGCAAAAAGTACCCCCCAAAGAAAGCCTATACAGTGGCAAAAAAAACAAGATATAGATTGTTTCGCTGTAATAAGTAGTAATAAAGTTATAGGTGAATGAATGGAAGGAGCGCTGACGGATGAAAACTGCTCTGGTTTTTTGAGCAGAAAAACCCTTTGAGGTTAAGAGGTTAATTCTTGCAGCGGACAGAAGGAAAACCTAAAGAAATTCACCCTGTATGTATTTAGAAAGTTTAGCCTAATTCCCCATCATCTGCGTCTAATCACAAATTGTAATATGCTTTCTCCCCTGTGTCAGCCTGCTACTACAGCTAAGCTCATTCAAAAGCTCAGGATGTTTAACAATATGACTGCTTCCAGGAAACCAGAAAGTAGAAACCCTGGACATTTATTTTAGGATTTTTATCAGCTGTAACAAATGTTGTTCTTGAAAGGTTATTATGCTGTTGCATATCTTTTTATAGCAGAGAGGAAGTTCTGAGTTCGGGTTCGCTTTAAAATGAAATAAATATGGCAGCCTCCATATCACTTACACTTCAGTTGTCCTGTAACAAATGTGGGGTCTGTAAACTGATTATCTTCTGCTATATTTTACCGTCTTTATTTACATTTTTGATAAGCAGAAATATTGATTAACATGTACAGGGAATCTGCAAACGTGTCTCTGAGTGAGCTCAGAAAGTGTGTGAGCTGACATCATTAAAATGCTAACATTTGGCTATAGACTGTCCTGGACCATAGAGAGTATAGGTGCCAGCAGAAATGCAGTTTATTTCTGCTGTATGAAGGCACATAGATAAAACCAATTCCCATCTTCACCGACACACTCCACTTACTGTATCCATTAGGGAATTCCCTCACTATCTCCATTAACCTTTATTGGAAGATGAACCTTTCGGGAAAATCTTCCTATTTTATACCTGAGCTGAATGACAATTCACTCATAGTATATTTAGAAAGAGCTACTCTATCCAAATGACAGAAAAAGAGTCTATGGTATTAATAAAGCACATCCTCCATGTTGTAACTGCCCTTTTCTGCTTCCGCTTTAAAGATCAATCGTGAAGGGCCAGAAAACGTGAATGACAGCTCACATGACAGGGCTATTCACAAGTAAATAAGCAAGATTGGAAATAATTTCCTTCGCACTGCACTCTTCCTGTTAGTAATGCTGGTTGTTTTTCAATGGAGTGTTCTGTATGAGAAATGTTGCAGATATCAAGTTATTATTTAGGGCCCATTTACACTTAACCACTTCCCGACCGCCTAACGCACAGAGGCGGCCGGGAAGTGGACCCCGCAAGGACCAGCTCATGCCCAAAGGCGGCGGTCCTTGTAGGGGCATGGGCGGGGCGATCGCGTCATCCGTGACGCGATCCTCCGCCGGCGCCTGTCACCACTCACCCGCCGCAACATCCCGCCGGCCATACGGAAGCGCCGGCGGGATGTTAACCCCGCGATCGCCGCATACAAAGTGTATAATACACTTTGTAATGTTTACAAAGTGTATTATACAGGCTGCCTCCTGCCCTGGTGGTCCCAGTGTCCGAGGGACCACCAGGGCAGGCTGCAGCCACCCTAGTCTGCACCCAAGCACACTGATTTCTCCCCCCCCCTGCCCCAGATCGCCCACAGCACCCCTCAGACCCCCCCCTGCCCACCCCCCAGACCCCTGTTTGCACCCAATCACCCCCCTAATCACCCATCAATCACTCCCTGTCACTATCTGTCAACGCTATTTTTTTTTATCTCCCCCCCCCCCCCCTGCCCACTGCCCCCTCCTGATTACCCCCCCACCCCTCAGATTCTCCCCAGACCCCCCCCCCCCAGACCCCCCACCCCCTGTGTAATGTATGCATCTATCCCCCCTGATCACCTGTCAATCACCCATCAATCACCCCGTCACTGCCACCCATCAATCAGCCTCTAACCTGCCCCTTGCGGGCAATCTGATCACCCACCCACACCGATAGATCGCCCGCAGATCCGACATCAGATCACCACCCAAGCGCAGTGTTTACATCTATTCTCTCCTCTAAACACCCACTAATTACCCATCAATCACCCATCAATCACCCCCTATCACCACCTGTCACTGTTACCCATCAGATCAGACCCTAATCTGCCCCTTGCGGGCACCCAATCACCCGCCTACACGCTCAGATTGCCCTCAGACCCCCCCTTATCAATTCGCCAGGGCAATATTTACATCTGTCCTTCCCTGTAATAAACCACTGATCACCCATCAATCACCCCCTGTCACTGCCACCCATCAATCACCCCCTTTCACTGCCACTCATCAATCAGCCCCTAACCTGCCCCTTGTGGGCAATCTGATCACCCACCCACACCAATAGTTCGCCCGCAGATCCGACGTCAGATCACCTCCCAAGTGCAGTGTTTATATCTGTTCTCTACCCTAAACACCCACTAATAACCCATCAATCACCCCCTGTCACTGCTACCTATCAGATTAGACCCCTATCTGCCCCTAGGGCACTCAATCACCCGCCCACACCCTCAGAATGCCCTCATGCCCCAGCCCTGATCACCTCGCCAGTGCATTGCTTGCATCTATTCCCCCCTCTAATCACACCTTGAGACACCCATCAATCACCTCCTGTCACCCCCTAGCACTCCTATCCATTAGATCAGGCCCAATACAACCTGTCATCTAAAAGGCCACCCTGCTTATGTCCGGTTTCACAAAATTCGCCCCCTCATAGACCACCTGTCATCAAAATTTTCAGATGCTTATACCCCTGAACAGTCATTTTGAGACATTTGGTTTCCAGACTACTCACGGTTTTGGGCCCGTAAAATGCCAGGGCGGTATAGGAACCCCACAAACTGACCCCATTTTAGAAAAAAAGACACCCCAATGTATTCTGTTAGGTGTATGACGAGTTCATAGAAGATTTTATTTTTTGTCAAAAGTTAGCGGAAATTGATTTTTGTTTTTTTTTCACAAAGTGTCATTTTTCACTAACTTGTGACTAAAAATAAAATCTTCTATGAACTCGCCATACACCTAACGGAATACCTTGGGGTGTCTTCTTTCTAAAATGGGGTCACTTGTGGGGTTCCTATACTGCCCTGGCATTTTAGGGGCCCTAAACCGCGAGGAGTAGTCTAGAAAACAAATGCCTCAAAATGACCTGTGATTAGGACGTTGGGCCCCTTAGCGCACCTAGGCTGCAAAAAAGTGTCACACATGTGGTATCACCGTACTCAGGAGAAGTGGTATAATGTGTTTTGGGGTGTATTTTTACACATACCCATGCTGGGTGGGAGAAATCTCTCTGTAAATGGACAATTGTGTGTGAAAAAATAAAACAATTGTCATTTACAGAGATATTTCTCCCACCCAGCATGGGTATGTGTAAAAATACACCCCAAAACACATTATACTACTTCTCCTGAGTACGGCGGTACCACATATGTGGCACTTTTTTGCACCCTAAGTACGCTAAGGGGCCCAAAGTCCAATGAGTACCTTTAGGATTTCACAGGTCATTTTGCGACATTGTTGGTTTCAAGACTACTCCTCACGGTTTAGGGCCCCTAAAATGCCAGGGCAGTATAGGAACTCCACAAATGACCCCATTCTAGAAAGAAGACACCCAAAGGTATTCCGTTAGGAGTATGGTGAGTTCATAGAAGATTTTATTTTTTGTCACAAGTTAGCGGAAAATGACACTTTGTGAAAAAAAACAATTTAAATCAATTTCCGCTAACTTGTGACAAAAAAATAAAAACTTCTATGAACTCACCATACTCCTAACGGAATACCTTGGGGTGTCTTCTTTCTAAAATGGGGTCATTAGTGGGGTTCCTATACTGCCCTGGCATTTTAGGGGCCCTAAACTGTGAGGAGTAGTCTTGAAACAAAAATGACCTGTGAAATCCTAAAGGTACTCATTGGACTTTGGGCCCCTTAGCGCAGTTAGGGTGCAAAAAAGTGCCACACATGTGGTATCGCCGTACTCGGGAGAAGTAGTACAATGTGTTTTGGGGTGTATTTTTACACATACCCATGCTGGGTGGGAGAAATAACTCTGTAAATGGACAATCTTTTGATTTTTTTACACACAATTGTCCATTTACAGAGTTATTTCTCCCACCCAGCATGGGTATGTGTAAAAATACACCCCAAAACACATTGTACTACTTCTCCTGAGTACGGCGATACCACATGTGTGGCACTTTTTTGCACCCTCAGTGTTCTCTCCAGAAATTTTTTTCAGCCGGGTGGCATGAAAAAGTAGCCGGGTGGGGCGTGATAACGGAATGCAGAGCCGGCGCTTCTCTGCATACAGCAAAGGAGAAGGTGGGCCGATAACAGCCGGGTGGTCACCAAAACTAGCCGGGTGGAGCACCCGGCTAAAAGAGCCTGGGGAGAACACTGACCCTAACTGCGCTAAGGGGCCCAAAGTCCAATGAGTACCTTTAGGATTTCACAGGTCATTTTGAGAAATTTTGTTTCAAGACTACTCCCAACGGTTTAGGGCCCCTAAAACGCCAGGACAGTATAGGAACCCCACAAATGACTCCATTTTAGAAAGAAGACACCCCAAGGTATTCTGTTAGTAGTACGGTGAGTTCATAGAAGATTTTATTTTTTGTCACAAGTTAGCGGAAATTGATTTTTATTGGTTTTTTTCACAAAGTGTCATTTTCCGCTAACTTGTGACAAAAAATAAAATCTTCTATGAACTCACCGTACTACTAACGGAATACCTTGGGGTGTCTTCTTTCTAAAATATGGTCATTTGTGGGGTTCCTATACTGTCCTGGCATTTTAGGGGCCCTAAACCGTGAGGAGTAGTCTTGAAACGAAATTTCTCAAAATGACCTGTGAAATCCTAAAGGTACTCATTGGACTTTGGGCCCCTTAGCGCAGTTAGGGTGCAAAAAAGTGCCACACATGTGGTATCGCCGTACTCGGGAGAAGTAGTACAATGTGTTTTGGGGTGTATTTTTACACATACCCATGCTGGGTGGGAGAAATAACTCTGTAAATGGACAATTGTGTGTAAAAAAATCAAAAGATTGTCCATTTACAGAGTTATTTCTCCCACCCAGCATGGGTATGTGTAAAAATACACCCCAAAACACAACATACTACTTCTCCTGAGTACGGCAATACCACATGTGTGGCACTTTTTTGCAGCCTAACTGCGCTTAGGGGCCCAATGTACAATGAGCACCTTTAGGCTTTACAGGGGTGCTTACAAATTAGCACCCCCCAAAAAGCGAGGACAGTAAACACACCCCACAAATGACCCCACTTTGGAAAGTAGACACTTCAAGGTATTCAGAGAGGGGCATGGTGAGTCCGTGGCAGATTTCATTTTTTTTTTTGTCGCAAGTTAGAAGAAATGGAAACTTTTTTTTTTTTTTTTTTTTTTTTGTCACAAAGTGTCATTTTCTGCTTACTTGTGACAAAAATTAATAGCTTCTATGAACTCACTATGCCTCTCAGTGAATACTTTGGGATGTCTTCTTTCCAGAATGGGGTCATTTGGGGGGTATTTATACTATCCTGGAATTCTAGCCCCTCATGAAACATGACAGGGGGTCAGAAAAGTCATAGATGCTTGAAAATGGGAAAATTCACTTTTTGCACCATAGTTTGTAAACGCTATAACTTTTACCCAAACCAATAAATATACACTGAATGGGTTTTTTTTTAATCAAAAACATGTTTGTCCACATTTTTCGCGCTGCATGTATACAGAAATTTTACTTTATTTGAAAGATGTCAGCACAGAAAGTTAAAAAAATCATTTTTTTGCCAAAATTCATGTCTTTTTTGATGAATATAATAAAAAGTAAAAATCGCAGGAGCAATCAAATAGCACCAAAAGAAAGCTTTATTAGTGACAAGAAAAGGAGCCAAAATTCATTTAGGTGGTAGGTTGTATGAGCGAGCAATAAACCGTGAAAGCTGCAGTGGTCTGAATGGAAAAAAGTGGCCGGTCCTTAACCACCCTGGCGTTCTATTAAGATCGCCAGGGCAGCTGCATGAGGGTTTTTTTTAAATAAAAAAAAAAATATTTCATGCAGCCAACTGAAAGTTGGCTGCATGAAAGCCCACTAGATGGCGCTCCGGAGGCGTTCTTCTGATCGCCTCCGGCGCCCAGAATAAACAAGGAAGGCCGCAATGAGCGGCCTTCCTTGTTTTGCTTAGATCGTCGCCATAGCGACGAGCGGAGTGACGTCATGGACGTCAGCCGACGTCCTGACGTCTGCCGCCTCCGATCCAGCCCTTAGCGCTGGCCGGAACTATTTGTTCCGGCTGCGCAGGGCTCAGGCGGCTGGGGGGACCCTCTTTCGCCGCTGCTCGCGGCGGATCGACGCAGAGCGGCGGCGATCGGGCAGCACACGCGGCTGGCAAAGTGCCGGCTGCGTGTGCTGCTCTTTATTCCATGTAAATCGGCCCAGCAGGGCCTGAGCGGCACCCTCTGGCGGTAATGGACGAGCTGAGCTCGTCCATACCGCTAAGGTGGTTAAGGGGGTAAAGCCCTAGGTCCTCAAGTGGTTAAAGAGACACTGAAGCGGAAAAAAATGATGATATTAGGATTTGTATGTGTAGTACAGCTAAGAAATAAAACATTAAGATCAGATACATCAGTCTAATTGTTTCCAGTATAAGAAGAGTTGAGAAACTCCACTTGTTATCTCTATGCAAACAAGCCATTAAGCTCTCCGACTAAGTTAGTCCTGGAGAGGGCTGTTATCTGACTTTTATTATCGCAACTGTAATTGAACTGTTTACTTTTTCTCTGCTAGAGAAGAGGTCATTACTTCACAGACTGCTCTGAAAGACTCATTTTGAATGCTGAGTGTTGTGTAATCTGCACATATTATAGAATGATGCAATGTTAGAAAAAACACTATATACCTGAAAATAAAAGTATGAGAATATTTTCTTTGCTGCTAAACTTCTAGTAATTATTCATAGTACACAACCAATTCACTATATCATATTTTTTTTTTCGCTTCAGTGTCTCTTTAATCAGTTGGTGTGCGTTAGTATTCGTTGGTACGTGTTAGTACGCATTTTTTCCATAACAGTGCATTGTGAAAAAGATTGCAGTTAAAATGCGTTAAGTGTGAAAGGTGCCATAGGAAAACATTGGACTTACTTTGAAAATCAGTTTTCTTTCAGTTATAACTGAGAGCAACTTTAGTGTAAAAGGGACCTTAGTGGTTATAAAACGCTGACATCTTCCACAACACTGTACAGAGTATATAGTGTTCTTTCCAGAATTTTTTTTTCAGCCGGGTGGCATGAAAAAGTAGCCGGGTGGGGCGTGATAACAGAATGCAGGGCCGGCGCTTCTCTGCATACAGCAAAGGAGAAGGTGAGCGAATAACAGCCGGGTGGTCACCAAAACTAGCCGGGTGGAGCACCTGGCTAAAGAGCCTGGGGTGAACACTGTCTTGTCACTTAACTGTCTCTCAGAGGTGCTCACAGTCTAATCCCTTCCATAGTGATTAGTCCATTATAGTCTAGTGTCAATTTTAGGGGGAAGCCAGTTAACTTGTCTCCATGTTTTTGGGATGTGAGAGGAAACCCCCGCATGGGGTGTCCGGAGGAAACCCCATGCACTGGATGCCCGGAGGAAACCCCCCGCATGGGGTGCGGAGAAAAAAACCATGCAGGAGTGCACAGTGGAAACCTATGCAGACACTGGGAGAACATACAAACTGATTTGAATCGGGGACACAGTGCTGCAAGACGAGTGCTATATACTACGCCACCGTGCTGCCCATAGTTGCAGACCATAAGCACTTGTCAGGGTTTCTCCAGAGATTTTGATGGTGAGGATGTTGTGTTGCTGACGACTTAGGTCATGGACTGCAGTAGATGCCCAGAGAGTGTCAAAGTAGCAGAAGTAGGTAATCAGGAATCTCAAAGTCCAGTGGGGTAACTGGGAGAACACGGGGCAGGTAGTTTGTAGCAGGTGGCCAGTATTCTGAGCAAGGAAGCTAGCAGAACGATATTAAGGATAAAGCTGGTAGTAAGCAACAGTAACAAGATAGGTACACTGAAACTGGCAACAACCAATATCCAGCAAGAAGTGTAGAACTATATGTTTAAATATACCACTGATCTGCTCACACCTGAGCATGGTGACATTTTTATTCTAAGTTTCACATGTTGTGTAGGCGAATTCTGCATCTAATGCAGGGGTCAGGAACCATTTTGGCTGAGAGAGCCATAAACGCAACATATTTTAAAATGTAATTCCGTGAGAGCCATACAATATGTTTCAAACTGGGACAGTGCTCATGTGCTGCAAAGGGCTCACGTCCCTATTGCTATGGTGATGTGTATACAGTTGATCTGCCAGGCAGCAGAAGTGTCAGACACATCTTCAGTTTCTCTTGGGTTTCAGCATCATCAGCAATTTCCCCGAGAGCCAGACAGGAGAAATACCGACTAACAGCTTGTACAATTAGCTAGCTGACTTGGGGGTTGATTCACTTTGTAGGATCAGATTCCTACACTTTAATTGGCCCAATAGGCTGCCTGTCACTTGGCAGGCAGCCTATTGGGCCAAAGTGCAGGGATCTCATCCTACAAAGTCACTGGACCTGACAGGGTCCAGAGTGGGATAATTGGAGCAGCCGTTCGTTTTGGGGTAGCGTGAGTATGTTAGTAGTGCATGTAACAGCAGTAGCATGCCTGCTTTGAAAATGTTATTTGCGCTGCGCAGCTTGAGCAGTGTAGCTTAGTGAATCAACCCCTACTGATTTGAATGCGAGCCAGATGTAGCCATCAAAAGTCACATCTGGCTTCCGAGCCATAGGTTCCCTACCCCTGATCTAATGGAAACCGGTCCATAGCAATTCAATGTTGTGAAAATTTGTGTGCTGAAAATACACAAATTTGCACCTAGTAGGCAACTAGAAGCAAGCCCAAACTGTGCATATGTTAGCAGGTGACTACTCAATGACTGGACAGAGATGTAGCCCCCCCTCCTCATTAGGCGCATGTAACATGGCCATACACCTATCTCCATTGAACCTGGGAGCTATGATATCAGCTACTCTAAGGTGGCCATACACTGGTCGATTCGCCATCAGATTGACCAACAGATAGATCCCTGATCGAATCTGATCAGAGAGGGATCGTTTGGCTGCCTCTACTGCAAACAGATGGTGAATCGATTTCAGCATAGTTACATAGTTATTTTGGTTGAAAAAAGACATACGTCCATCGAGTTCAACCAGTACAAAGTACAACTCCAGCCCGTCCCCCACATACCCCTGTTGATCCAGAGGAAGGCGAAAAAACCCCCACCAGGCATGGTCCAATTAGCCCCAAATGTGGAAAAATTCCTTCCTGACTCCAGATGGCAATCAGATAAAATCCCTGGATCAACATCATTAGGCATAACCTAATTGTAGCCATGGATGTCTTTCAACGCAAGGAAAGCATCTAAGCCCCCTTTAAATGCAGGTATAGAGTTTGCCATAACGACTTCCTGTGGCAATGCATTCCACATCTTAACCACTCTTACTGTAAAGAACCCTTTCCTAAATAAATGGCTAAAACGTTTTTCCTCCATGCGCAGCTCATGTCCTCTAGTCCTTTGAGAAGGCCTAGGGACAAAAAGCTCATCCGCCAAGCTATTATATTGCCCTCTAATGTATTTATACATGTTAATTAGATCTCCTCTAAGGCGTCTTTTCTCTAGACTAAATAAACCCAGACCTTTCTTGGTAAGCGAGACCTTCCATCCCACGTATCAATTTTGTAGCTCGTCTCTGCACCTGCTCTAAAACTGCAATATCTTTTTTGTAATGTGGTGCCCAGAACTGAATTCCATATTCCAGATGTGGCCTTACTAGAGAGTTAAACGGGCAATATTATGCTAGCATCTCGAGTTTTTATTTCCCTTTTAATGCATCCCAAAATTTTGTTCGCTTTAGCTGCAGCGGCTTGGCATTGAGTACGATTATTTAACTTGTTGTCGATGAGTACTCCTAAGTCCTTCTCCAAGTTTGATGTTCCCAACTGTATCCCATTTATTTTGTATGGTGCTAGACCATTGGTACGACCAAAATGCATGACTTTACATTTGTCAACATTGAATTTCATCTGCCATGTATGTGCCCATATAGCCATCCTATCCAGATCCTGTTGCAATATGACACTATCTTCCTGAGAGTTGATGATTCTGCACAATTTTGTATCATCTGCAAAAATAGCAACATTGCTCACTACTGCATCTACTAGGTCATTAATAAATAAATTGAAGAGCACTGGACCCAGTACAGACCCCTGTGGGACCCCACTGCTAACAGTCTCCCATTTTGAGTACGATCCATTGACCACAACTCTTTGTTTTCTGTCCATTAGCCAGTTCCCTATCCATGCACACAAACTCTTCCCCAGTCCTTGCATCCTCAACTTTTGCACCAGACTTCTGTGGGGAACAGTGTTGAAGGCCTTTGCAAAGTCCAAGTATATCACATCTACAGCATTCCCAATATCCATATTAGCATTCACTACCTCATAAAAGCTGAGCATGTTAGTCAAACAGGACCTGTCTTTAGTAAACCCATGTTGATGCTGAGAAATAAGATTATTTTCTACTATGAAGTCATGTATAGTATCTCTTAGTAACCCCTCAAATAGTTTGCATACAACTGATGTTAAGCTTACAGGTCTATAATTTCCTGGATCAGATTTTTTGCCCTTCTTAAATAATGGGAAAACGTGGGCTGTACGCCAATCCACTGGGACTCTGCTAGTTGCAAGAGAGTCACCATCTGTGAAGCTGCCGCTGTCGCCACCCCCCGTATACATTACCTGATCCAGCCGGCGCAAGTCCCCCGATCCAATCCAATCCAAAAAAGCTTTATTGGCAGGACCAAATACATTTAGCATTGCCAAAGCAAAACAAAACATTGACATGGGGAGGGGCGATTGTGGGAATAGGGGAAGGATATAGGGGGTTGGTGTATATAGTCCATAGGTGTGTGGAGGATGTAAGGGACAGTATGGGGGACTGGGGTATACAGTCCATAGGGGGTACTGGGGGTGTACAGTCCATGTGGTATCATGTTCCTCTCAGTTGGTGGCAGGCTGTGACATATCAGGCGGCTATTTGCATGGTTGTTTCCTCCTCCCCCAGTAGGATGTAGTTTCCTCATCTGTGGTGGTAAAATCCTGGTTCTGGTCAGAGTGTCTCTGGAAGTGGACTGTCCTCACAGGTGTGTATTTGCTGCAGTGTAGAAGGAAGTGGGCCTCATCCTCCAAGACCCCCTGTTCACATTGTCTGCACAGTCTCTGCTGTCTTCTTCTCCGCTCTGGGCTCCAGGGCTGCAGCTTCACTGTACTTCCTGTCCGGGGAAATTAAACAGTAGAGGGCGCTCTACTGTTTAAACTTCCTGTCGGGACAGGAAGAAGGGAAGCCTGCCAGAGCCCAGCGGAGAAGGAGCAGCAGTGACAGCGGGGATACGCGCCGGCCGGATCAGGTAATGTATTGTCGCTAGCGTCGGACATTCGAACGCCGCTATCGACGCACTCCCGACCCGCCGGCGATCAAGCGAAATCTTCCGCATGGACGGATCGACGGGAACGATATATTTCGGACGGAAATCGATCCTTAGGTCAGCGTTTGCGCAACGATTTCACAGCAGATTCAATCACCCCTTAATTCTAGCAGATGCACCTACATTGATAGTTTTGAGTTAATATAATATAGCAGAGGGACAGTGCCCAGATTTATACTGTGGGTGGATGTCAAGTAGTACGTTTGATCTAGCTACTCTTCCACTCTGTCAAAGAGTTAAAAATTGTAAATTTATTTTAGCTGGAATCACTCAAGCCAATTACATGAGTGATGCATGCTGTGCTCGTCACAAATTGCTTGCTGGTTGTAACAAGTATTCTTGCTCACAATGATGCTGAATAAATGGTACAATGGTGCTCGCAAACTAGCAAAAAAAAAAAATAAAAAAAATTTCTATCAGATAGCGATTCTATTTAAACAGAACTTCGGGAAACAGTCCATGCACAAAAATAGAGATAAACATTTTACACAAAATAAATATATCATTCGATAGTTTGTAAAGAATAAATGCTCTACCTGATAATTTCGCCGCTCTGGTGTGCCTTTTTGAGTGTTTTTTTTTTATCCATTATTGTGCCAGGAAAAATCCAATATGGCCGCCGGCCCTTTTTCTTCCTGGTTATGAGTTGTTCTGGATGTGCTGTCTAGGCTCTATGAATTTATAGAGAAACAGGGCTGCTACTGCAGCCTTTCGTATGTGTGCTTTCATTATTCTGGTATGCTGTGTGCCTGCCTGTAGAAAGTGTCTCTCATAGGAATGAAACTGCACTGACTGCACAGTGCACACAGATCACACAACAGCCACACTTGTATGTTTCAGAGGTTCTTTCTCAGCAGAGCAGCCCCTCCCATGTCATCAGAGCTCTGAGTATGCAAAGCAGGAAAACTGAGCCAGGAGAGGGCAGGCTTGGGCTTGAAAAGACTCCACAGAAGACTGACTCAGCTATAATGATTCCAGGTCAAACCTAGACTGAATGCACAGTCGGGGATTCTTATCACAGCTGCTAACAGACAGATTAAGCAGAGATGAATGAAACTAAAAGCAGGGTAGGTGTTTACTGTCATGTTCCCACTGATATATGTAGTAAAATACATGAGGGTGCTTCGTTTCTGGTTATCTTTAAAGTGACCTTGTTGTAGTGGGTCATAATATACAAAATAGGTGGCAAGGTCACATAATGTGCAACCCTACCACCTGAGGAGCGCTGCAGTCATTAATTGGGCGCTTTGCCCCAAATGTCTCTAGTGTCAGATGGGAATAGGACTGTGACTCTCCATGTGACCCTGCTTGGCATCTATATTGGTATAAAGCCAAGCTATGGTATAGCCAGGGCTGGGAAGGGCATGGTCAGAAACGGGTAGAGGTATCGCCTAGGACAGCTAAGGCTAGAAGAGTGTGACTGGACGTATACAGCAAAAATACAATACAGCAAAGTTTAGTAACATGAAGAAGGCAGATTCCAGCTCTCCATTGCAAAGACACTTTATTTAAAGTGACACTAAACTGAAAAAACAATTATGAATTGCATGTGTAGTACGGAAAATTAATAGAGCATTAGTAGCAAAGAAAAATAGTCTAATTTTTTTTTTCAGTGATAGTTTTTTTGTTTACAACATTGCACTATTCTCTAATATTTGCAATTTACACACTACACTCAGCATTCTAAATGGTTTCACAGAGCAGGCTAGTGAACTTTTGAACTTTACTCTGCAGAAAAAACAAAATACATTCACGGACACTTGAGATAATAAGCTTCAGAAAACGGAGCTCTCTGCTACTTTGAAAGTGGTGGAGCTCCGATAAGCTCTTTTGCTTAGATAACTGTAGATTCTTAACTCTTCCTGTACTGGAAACAATATTAGGCCCAGTGCACACCGAGCGGTTTTTGGAGCGATCCACCGGCCGCATCCGCCTCTAAAAACGCTTGTCTAATGTATTGCAATGGGATGGTGCACACCGGCGGTTTGCGGTTTTTGCCAAGCCGCAAACGCGCCTCCTGCTGCGCGTTTGCGGTTTTCGGAAGCGTTTTGTCCTCAATGTAAAGTATAGGAAAAACGCAAACCGCTCTGAAAAACGCTAGTTGAGCGGTTTGCCAGGCATTTTTGTTACAGTAGCTGTTCAGTAACAGCTTTTACTGTAACAATATGTGTAATCTGCTACACAAAAACGCACGCAAAACCGCTAGGTATGTTTAGAAAACCTCTCTAAACATACCTAGAATCGCTCTGAAATCAGCTCCCAAAACCGCTAGCGTATTGCGGATCTGCTAGCGGTTTTGGTGTGCACTGGGCCTAAGACTCATATCTCTGCTGCTAATGTTTTAATTCTTAGCTGTACTACACATACAAATCATTATAAGTTTGTCAATTCAGATTCCCTTTAAGCACGGGAGAAATTATAACAGAAAAAAAGAGCCCGTATTTGGGAGTGTCCTGTGTATACACATTATGAGAAAATCTTGTGCTGCAGTTTGGCAGAGGTGTAGCTCAGGGGGTCCCCTTTATACCCCATGAGGTATGCGTAGAAGGCGGCTGCAGAGATATTGGGCCTCAAATACCAGCATAAGCTGATAGAAAATATAGCAGCACAAGATCGTACTGCGCATGTGTGTTTTTAACTCGCATGGATATCTGTTTTCCTATTGACCCCAAGCAACCTTTGTTTAGCGGGACCATAGTGAACTTTGCGAGTAGTGGTTTGTAATTTAAAAAAAAAGTTATCTTTTTTTTGGGTTGTTCTTTACTCTGGCCTACAGTAGCAAGACAAGTCTGATTTGTAGAGCAGATCCAAGCACAAGCGATATTGCTGATATGATTGTGCTATCAACAGTACATACTGTATCCAGAGAACAAATACAACAAATAGATTTATCATTTTGTTGGGAAAGCTAATGTGTCGGATGCTTTTTAATCTTTTTTTTTTTCCTTTTTTCTGACAGTTAGGTCGATACTGATGACGCATGACATGAATGTAATTTCTTAGTGCGTCTGTCCTTTCACCAGGTATCAGAAACGACTGATCTTGTTGAGAAATCGGGTTGTCATATTTAAAGATAAAAGCATTCTTGTGTTATACTCACATTAGTGCTCTGGAGCCTACTCCGTGTTATTAGGCTTAGCTGTGCTTTACTGCATTGCAGAAATTGCTACCAACTAGCAGCTGCCAGCAAATAAATCTGCCAAGGTATTAAATTACTGGATGAGACTAAAAAGGAGATTCCAGGCGTGTGCGAATGACATTGACAAGTAAAGGGAGAATACTGGTGGCGTTAATGAAAACTAAACCAACGCTGCTGGACGAATTGAATGAGTCAAGGCATAATAAATCATAAGGATGTACTGTATGTGTACAGACAGACATAATGTACACTCAGACAGTGTAAGGTTTCCAGTCATAGGTCATAAAGATAAAAAAATATATATTTCATCCAGATTCTGCTACACATGCTACACATGTAAATGGTATAGGCATGGTTTTGAATAATTGTTAAGTTAGCTACTGTATCCTCATTTGAGGGCACTTTCACACTGGTGCGCTGCGCTGGCCTGGTTTCCCCGTAGGCCAACGGTACGCCAATGAAAGCCTTTGTGGCCTTTAATACCGTTGCAATGTGATGCGACAGAAGTAGCGTTTTTGCTGCATCCCCGATGCAAGCGCATGCCTACGTTACCGTTGATTCGTGACATGTGGAGGACTGGAAGTCATGTAAGTCTATGGTGACGCTTTAATTAGAAAAAAAAATCACGTTAGCGTTGCTGCGCGTATGTGCAGAAGTGTATCTTAGCAATACACTTCCGCGCAGTTCCTTTCTTTGGCCACAGAAGGAGAGCGCTAGAGAGCCTCACTTCCTGCTAGGCCTGCTGCCAGGCAGGAATTACCGCATATTAATGCGCTAAATGCGAAGCGGTAAGACCCTTGCTCTGCACTGCACCAAAACGCTGGTTAGCAGTGTGAAACCGGCCTAAGAGTGGTGCATTATGTTTTCAGTATAAATGGATTTAGGATAAAAGTGCAGGTTGACATCAAAATGCAGGACATTTTCAGAGCTGTCCACACCAGCACGTTTGCCAGAAATGGGCACCGTTTGTATTTTTGCTTTTTTAATTTTTCATTGGGATTTGGTTATATTCCATCTCTGGTTTTTATAATGCATACAATGGTAAATCCTATACAATAAAACCTAACTGTCCCTGCGTCATCCACTTTCCCTGTCTGTCCGTCCGAAGATTTTTTTGTACTGCGCATGTGCGCAGTACAGAAAGCCGTTGGGACGGGAGGTGAAGCCAGGGAGCAAGGGCGGCCGTGTGCGCGCAGGCGGCTGGTGCGGTTAAATCACTACCTAGAGCCCGTTTTTAAACGGGCTTAGGTAGCCTAGTTTGCTATAATTAGGAATGCACAATGTTTTGTGCATAGCAGGTTTGTAGCTGCCACTATGATTATATATAAAATATGTGCCTGACTTAGTCATGTAGCTTTATTTCCTGTTAAGATTATATTGCAATTTCATTGAGAGGAAGCTGTCCACACTCCTTCCCTATTTTATCATCCCCTATTAGAGAAGTAGCCAGAGAGGTGCTAGGAGGGTGCCAGTAACCAGTCTCTGTGAGCAAAGATCAGCTGATATCTGATACTCTCTCTCTCTCTCTCCTGTAATGTTAACCCTTTGTGGACAGCACTGCAGCTACAGCTCTCATAATGAAAATGATTTGCTGAGCTATTTCCGTGCTTGCCACCAAGATTTCATTTTTCAGCAGCTCATTTTTCCAGCCATACTGAAGAGTAAAAGTGACTAAGGCAGTGTAGTGTTCTCCCCAGGCTTTTTGATCCGTGTGCACCTCTCAGGTAATTTTGGTATTCACCGGCTGTCATCGGCATTTAATGATACAAGCTGTTTTAATCTTTTTGTTAGAAAATAGTAATGTGTTTAGACATGAGCGCCAAGGCCTACTTCTAACACCTAACTGCTGCAGAAAGCTGTTGATTTTGAGTTGAGGACAATTGAAGAATGGTGTTCAGTGATGAGTTGAAGAATCAGGAAAAATAGGCACACCACGCGGCTGGTACTTTGGGTGGGGGTCAATTAAGTTATCGGATAAGTGTCGGAGGTTTGGTGATAGATGCTCAGCTATAATATATAATATAATATATACAGGAGAATATTGTTATAGTAAACTCTGATATAGTAAATTCAGCCCTCGGGTCGCAGCAAATGCGTCTATATAAATATACAATGTATGACCAATTCTGATATAGTACACTCCTGATATAGTAAACTACTTTCTTTGGTCCCTTGGGGTTTACTATAGGGTTTCTACTGTATAAGTAAAGCAGGTGTTCTCAAGTAAACATACCATGAATAAAATTCAGGCTGTGGAGAGGAAAGCCGGAAGAAGCGGCTGGTTAGAGTACTAAAATGCACACAAAGACATTCCTGGTAAGTCGTAGTGGTCTTCCTCCCACTGACTATCATTAGGATGTATGTGCCTCCTAATGACAGAGAATGGCAGTAGGACCACTGATAGCCTGGCGCCATAATGCCTGTATGCCTTTATTCTGTGGTTATTCCGATCAGCCATTTCTGCCTGCTGCCTGTGCTGTTTTATTGTAAAGCCATACCATATATTTAACCGGTAAGAAGTGCCTTATCACATCTACTGATACTAGATTCAAAGGCCTTCTTCAGGTACAGAAAGAGAAATTCAATTGAAAATCTTAATAGTCAGCATGCTATAATGTTGTGTTTTTCTGTCAAATTAGGCATCGGTTTTATAATTTGTCACATAGCCAGAAGATTCTATGTTGAGGCAGTTTGTTTCAGGCTGTGTGACTGGTGCTGCTTGGATTGCATCACCTTGCTGTTGAGACTGCAAGGGGGAAGGATTAGACTGGATCTCTGTGAGTAAATCGTATTTGCTATAGACTGCAGTCTGTGAGGCAGAAACTGGCCAGTGTCTAGGCCAGGGGTCAGGAACCTTTTTGGCTGAGAGAGCCATAAACGCCACATATTTTAAAATGTAATTCTGTGAGAGCCATACAATAGGTTTCAAACTGGGACAGTGCGCATGCGCAGCAGAGGGCCATGTTGCCATGGTGATGTGTATACAGTTGATCCAGTGGGCAGCGGAAGTGTCAGACACGTCTTCAGCTTCTCTTGGGTTCCAGCAACATCAGCAATGTCCCTGACAGTCAGACAGGAGAAATACCAACTAACAGCTTGTACAATTAGCTAATTGACTTGGGGGTTGATTCACTTTTTTAGGACAAGATCCCCACACTTTAATTGGCCCAATAGGCTGCCTGTCTCTTGACAGGCAGCCTATTGGGCTAAAGTGCAGGGATCTCGTCCTACAAAGTCACTGGGCCTGACAGGATCCAGGGTGAGACAAATGGAGCGGCCATTAGTTTTGGGGTAGCGTGAGTAAAGGTGGGTACACACGTCAGATAAAAGTCTATGGAAAATGAAAGATCACAGACCAATTTTACCCCCTTTTATGTAGTATGAGAGCCGTACGCTACACAGTCTATTCTATGGAGCTGAACTTCCCATCAGACAGAAATCTTTGCAAAATGCTGCACACACAGATGCTGTGCACATGCAACAGATCAGTATCTGCAAAAGATCTGTTCCTGCAAAAGATCCATTCCTGCAAAATGCATTCATAGTCTGATATCTGCAGATCTCATACACACCTTGTTTAACGGACAATTATCTGTAGATCAGATCCACCAGGTTGGATCTTCAGATCGGCAGATCATTGTCTGATCTGCAGATGAATGTCCATTAAACAAGGTGTGTATGAGGATCTGCAGATCTCATAGACTATGAAGGCATTTTGCAGGAATGAATCTTTTGCAGGGATTGATCTTTTGCAGATACTGATCTGTTGCATGTGTACAGCATCTGTGTGTGCAGCATCTTGCAAAGATTTTTATCTGATGGGGAGTGCAGCTCCATAGAATAGGCTGTGTAGAGTATGGCTCTCATACTACATGAAAGGGGGTAAAATTGGGGGTAAAATTGGTCTGTGATCTTTCATTTTCCAAAGATTTTTATCTAACGTGTGTACCCACCTTAAGTCAGTAGTGCATGCTACAGCAGTAGGATGCCTCATTTTAAATTTTCTTTTGCACTGCCACACAAAGCTGCGCTGCTTGAGCAGTGTAGCTTAGTGAATCAACCCCTACTGATTTGTATGTGAGCCAGATGCAGCCATCAAAAGAGCCACATATGGCTCCCGAGCCGTAGGTTCCCTACCCCTGGTCTAGGCCCTTGACATAGTTTGAAAGTGAGTTATTTGGCACTTGTTGCTTAACTTGGACAACAAGAATACCTGCAACCTTCACAGGTGCCTACAAAGGTCTAGGAAATTTTTGTGCATGGAGTGAGATTTTTTTGTGTGTGAAAATTCCTTCTTTCCTGCCTATTGTGCTAATACTCTGCCTGCAATAACCTCTGCTTAATTGATGCAGTATCCGGTTTTAAGACATCTGCTTGGTCTTACCTGCTGGTTATGTGGTGCAGGTGTGTGACTCTGAAGTCAGTAGAACAGCGTAAAATAGTTACTTTTAATAAAGTAAGTAAAGATTACCAGGCATTTATTGCTTCCCTGTTCACATACCCTTTTAAAGGAAATTCAAAATTTTGTTAAATCAAAAATCTTGCCTGGACGCGTACCTATTATACAGCTGCAGGGAGATTTGGGCGCAGAGTAAAGCCGATAAACATCTTACTCTACTCCTGCACAAGTCCCGGCGGTGTTAATTACTATTCTCCCTCCAGGCCGCCATGGAAAGTGGGGGAAAGCTATAATTCCGCTTCCAGATATTGCTGGTGGCCGAATTAGTGTTTTTTTTTTTTTTTAACGATGCCCAAATTACTCACTGAGCGCCGCTATAGGCGTAATTCCTATTATGGCCTGTGGTGGTGTCGGCTGCGCCCAAATTTCCTGCAATTTTTTTACAGTGCTAATCCTGGACAGCTTGGCTGATATAGTGACTGGATAGTGTACTGGTTAAGGGCCCCGCCTTTGACTTGGGGGACCAGGGTTCGAATCCTGGCTAGGGTCAGTAACTATTCAGTAAGGAGTTCAAGGCAAGACTCCCTAATGCTGCAGGGTGGCCCCTTGAGCACGTCCCAGTGGCTTGAGCACTTTGAGTCCAACAGGAGAAAAGCACTATACAATTGTTCAGATTATTATTATTATTATCCTATACAATAAAATGCAAGTGTCCCTGCGTCATCAACTGAATGGTTGTGTGTCCCTGGCTTTTTTGTACTGAGCATGTGTGCAGCCAGGGCAGTAAGGACACAGGGCTGGACCTGACAGTTTGCTGTCTGTGGTTCACAGAGGTTTTAATTGCATTGTGGGAAATAACAGCTTTTTCCAATTGCCAAGCAAGCAGCTCCCTGTGTGCATATACTTCAGACAGTGGTGGGGAACGAGCAAGCGGGACACATATGTGCGCGCATTGCGGCGGAAGGGGGGCAGCGGCTGTGACCTAGCGCCTGTTTTTTAACGGGTGGGCCTTTTTACTAGTTGTTATTATAATACACATGAACTTTCTAAGACTATCTGAAGAGATCTACCTTCCCTGACACAATGCAGAAGCTGTATTCTATGGATGATCTGTATGACACTAGGAAAGTGCTGTGATCCGTTACAAGGTCCGCTTCAGAGTGATCTTGAGGCCTGATGCACAAATGGCCAGAAAATTTGTCATGCACAGGTAGCGCACGACAAGTTAACTGGTACTAATACTAGGGGAACAGCGCTCATTACACTATTAGCGCTATGTATGTTACTAAGGTAACGTGCATGTGGCTGGGGTAACCATAGAAATGTGCATTACCCAGTGGTGCTAATAGTGTAAGAGTTACTGCTTTCCTAACGTTAGCAACGGTACAGTTGCCTCGGGGCTGTCTGCGCATGGCAGTTTTACTGGACATTCATATATCAAGTCCTTAGGGCCCGTTCACACTGCACGCGTTTCCAGCCGCGTTTTGGAAACGCGTGCAGGTGGCCGACACGCACGACATCAGACATTGCATAGAGTGCAATGTCTGATGTTCACACAGCATGCGTTCCAGACCTGTGCGGTCCGGGAACGCATGCTGCACGCAGATTTTACAAAAATGCGCGGCTGTCCCATTCACTTTTCAGTGATGGGATCAGCCACGCAACGCACATGAACGCGGATGGCGTGCGTTCGTACGCGTTGCGTTCCGCATGCGTGGCCGTCCGCGTTTTGCAGTCTGAACGGGCCCTTAGTGTGCTTTGCATCAAGCTTTACAGTTTTAACTTTTTTACCTTATTTTAACGATTTTAAGATACACATAGCTTGTGCCAAAGTACATCTCTCTGCATGAACAGGTCCACCATCTAAATATAAAGCACGTTACAACCAACAAAATACTACCACATCCATGTTATTTATTGACTCTAATGTTTTCACTTTTGGGCATATGTGTAAGGGATTTAAAGTTTACCTTGTACACATTGATTAAGGTGGAAGTAATGATCTGATGGATCTGATTTTGGAGTGGTTAAGTAGCACCATAACCTCCTATTCCTTATTTCTTTGCTCCCCACCAGGCCAGGGGTGTCAGAAGAGCTCTGTGCCCACTAGCAGAGGGGGAAGCTGTGCATGTCTCTTAACTGCTAAATACCGACATAGTAACTGGTATGTAGAGCTTAGGGGGAACCTCACAAAGTGTATTTTTTTTTTACCAGCACCTCTAGCAAGTGGGCAGGGGAGTTCCTTAGAAAGGGTAATGCTCGCTGGTTACTGAGCCAGAAGGCCGAGACAGCCACAGCACATAACCAATGCTTACTCACAATGCAGTGGCATATGTGTTGAAGCTTACATATTGTTACTAAATCCAGTTGGCAGTAAGCTGTGTGAGGGTTAGAGAATGGTATTGTAGCTCTGCAGCTTTTGTTAGTCAACCCGGATGTACCCAGATACCATCACAAACTGCATAAGAAAGTTGTTATAGGTTTTGGCTATCCTTCCCTTGTATAGTTCATGTGTGGAATATGTATGTTGTATATGGACAACATTGTAATTTTTGTTATAGTTCTAAATTCATAAATCATTCCAGTTATGCTTCTTTACAGTTCTAATTGTAATTTACACATTGTTTGGGTATCTGTGATGTAATGGTTTACATTTTGTTTCAGGATGTTTCGTCTCCGCTTCTTGCCAGCTGTAGCAGGATTGGCAGCTGTGTCCCGCAGATATCATGGAGTGGCTAATCCTGTCCGTCACAGGAGGCGGCTTATGATGGCAGCTTTTGTGGGAGCAACGGCAGTTTCTGCAAGCGCTGGATTACTCTGGAAGAGGTAACTGTGCTCATTATTTTCTGAGGGATATTTAGTTTTTACCGGCTCTGGCACAAGAAAGTAAAAGGCTTTACATTGGCCATGAGTGAATAAAGTTCACAAATTGCATAGCACAGAATGTGAAGAACATGACAGAAGGCAACATATATTCAACAGACATGACCTATCCAGATTGGGAGGTGGCAGCAACCAGTCTCTCCGTGTTTGCAAAGATTACTTGACCCTCTTCACATTCTCGCTTTTCTCAGAGCTCATTGGGCCCGATCCAATCCACTTTTTCTCCTAAATTTTCTTCACTCATTTTTCAGCTTCTGTTTAAAATATTTTTTGCACTTTGAAACGGTACCAAAAAGTAGGCGAAAAGTACTATCAAAATTGTTCTGAGTATTTTCTTGCCTGCTACTTTAATGTTAAAGTGAAAATATCACGTAGGACAGTGGTCTGCAGACTCATTCGTCAAGAGCCACTGATCAGCAGTACAACGATTCAGATTTCTTTTGAGAGCCAAATTTATTTTAGTTTAGTGTTAAAGCAGGAGGATTAGCTATACTATACCAGGGAAAAATCACATATATAAGTAGATAAATACTTTTGATTTCAGTGAATTTTATATAGTAAATGAAGAGAATTCTGTTCTTGGTGGGAACCATGTCTTTTGCCTTGTAAACACAAGTGAGCAGAGGATCATGTTTCAGCTAGGCAGCTAGACAGGGAAATAAAGGGAAGAGGATGAATATGTTATAGATAAAAAGACCCCCTAGCATGCAACTGTTTGGCAATGGCTATTAAAGGGCCAGTGCTCCTAAGGTATGTGATAACTCCAAACTATAACAGCAGAAAAAGTTTTGAAAGTTTTGAATGCAGGATTAGCATGTTTATCACTTATCACTTAATACTCAGACCAGTTGCTGTTCAAATTTGATTTCTATGGTGACAATCCCGATTTTAATGGACAGATAAACAGAGTTTAAGTTTCAATCAGGAAGTTAGGGTTGGAGGGAATTGTTAGGGGATTTTATATTTGAGATGAGTGATTGTCATGTATTGGCAAAGAGAAGGGGACTACTGATCACAACATTGCAAAGCCAGGTGTAATCTATCAATAACCCCTCTGTTAATATTCTGTTGGACTTTGCAGGTTCCCGAATGAACAGGCGCTTAAACTAAATTGTCCCTTCTGTATAAAGCAGTCACTACGATGGATGGTTAGTGTACCCCATAACTGAGCCCCTTTACAAAAATGCTATGTAAAACAGAATTTGCCTTCTTAAAACAGAAGGTATGTGCGATTATTAAGTGTTGCAACCTGAACAATCACTAATACCTTTTAGGAAGGCAAATTCTGTTTTACATTTTAGTAAGGAGGCTTTTTGATCTTTTTCAGCCTCTTACACACTCCTGGGAGTTCTGGTTCACCATGAGCTTGCTGGGTACTCTATAACTCTGGGTGTTTCAAGTCCTACCCCATTGAGCCATATTAATCCTTGCCATGCACTGATGAGAATCAGCCAAACCAAAACAGTCTGTATGCGTGTTGGATTCATTTGGCAATGTAATATTAACAAGCTGACACATCATTGCATTCCAGCAGTTCTGGAGGTGTTTTTAACTACTGGGGACGAAGGGATGATTTGAATATTCAGTAGTGATGTATTGTGGGACACCACAAATGATCACTCTAACCTGAATAAACCTAAATATATTTAGTTTTAAGAAGGCAAAATTCTATTTTGCAAGGCATTTTAGTAAGGAGGCTGTTTGATCCCTTTCAGCCCTTAACACACTCCTAGGAGTTCTGGTTCACCATGAGCTTGCTGTAGTGCTACAGTTTCTTTCCAAGAGGGCAGGGTCATACTGGGACACTAAGGGCCCACCAAGAAAGTTTAAGCCTGGGCCCGCCCATAGCTATAGTTAGCTATAGGTGTCCCCAGTAGGTAGCAAGTTATAGGTGTACATAGTATAGGTAGTTGGCTATAGATGTCCCCAGTAAAGGTAGTATGGAAGGGGGAGCTTGCTGGCACACAGTGGTGGAGAGGGAGCCCAACTCCCCCCTCCCTCACCTGCCCCCCCCTCCTTCTGCACTCCCCCTCCAGATTTTAGCACAGTGACAATGAGCTGGGAATGACTCGCCTCGTTCTGGTTCCAGACGCCTGACCTCTGTTGCAAAGCCTCTGCGTGTAACCTGCCTTCAGTCTACAATGCCGCTCACCATACCACTAATCAGGAAGTACAGTGAGAGGCACTGGAGAGAGAAGACAAGTGACACATAGTGACGCAGATCTCCGGCGCCTGGAACACGAAATAAGTAAGCAGTTCCCTGCTGCCTCTGCCATTAAACTAAATTCTGGAGGGTGGAGTGCGGAATAGTGTCCCCAGGTGAGGGAGGGGGGAGTTGGGGGGCCCCTCTCCCCATCTCTGCATGTCAAATTCCCCCCCCCCCCTTTCCTGCGATACCCCCTCCTGCTGCTCTGTGCTGGGCCTACGAGGGCTCATTTAAAGTACAAGAGGCTAGGCCTACCAGGAATTCTCCCATGTTCCTGGCAGCCCAGTCTGAGCCTGCAAGAGAGTATTGAATAAGGAATGTTCTCTGTTTGGAGTGGACACTACTTGACGGACACACTCATTGATAAATTCCATCTGCTGTAGTGTAACTAGAAAGAGAGCTAAAATAAGAAATGGAATTATAAAGCACTATCAATTTTGGTATTTATTTGAGTCTCCTCAACAAAATGAATGTACCTGTATTGTTGTGTCAGCTAAATTCCATTAAAATGGATTTCAACATGTAGCTCGCCCACTCCTCCAAACAGCACAGCAAAAGTCATACATCTTTACACTTTTTTTTTCTAATGAACAAGCTATTCTTTTTTTATCCGTAGTAGTTCAGTAAGCTTTGTTTTCTTTTAAACCAATGTTTCTCAACATTTCTGCAATATTATTATTAATATTGATTTATAAAGCGCCAACATATTCTGTGGGGCTGTACAAAGTAAGGAACAAACATGAGGTACATAATACAAACAATGGTGCACACCAAATATAGACACTGGTACACTGGTAAAATACAGAATTGGTATTTGGTAATTACAGTGACAAATGTAACATGATGAATAAAATGTATAACAATTTGCAAGACACAAAAGGGTGAGAGAGCCCTTCCCGTAGAGACAAGAGTTGGGGAATATTCATAACTAGTGGCAGGGTGTATTAGGTTATCTACCGTATTTTTCAGACTGTAAGACGCACTTTTTCTTCCCCAAAAGTGGGGAGGGGGGGGGGGGGGGGGTCAGTGCGTCTTATAGTCCGAATGTAGGGACCAGTGCCTATGTTTTGTTCTAGTCCCCTTGTGTGTGGTGTCCCCATGTGCGGTGTCTGCATGTCCCATTAACATCCAGTGTTCTCCCCAGGATCAATTAGATGGGCGCGCCGCCCGGGTGAGGTAAGCCCCCCGCCCGGCTGCGTCACACGCTGGGCTCTCTCCTCTGTGTACGAGATCTCCTGCTTTTCAGCAGGCTCGTACAGGTATTGGCTCGGCTTGGCGGTAGGCGGGACCATCTGACGTGCTCTTCCAGGAACGATACAAGCAGTCAGTCACAGAGAAGGGACTCTGGTTATAAAGGCAGGGCAGACTAAGGCCGTTTGGCTTTGTAATTCGGACTCTCGGAGCCTCCTTTCCTTCTCACAGCTGCGTCATTAGGTCAGTTGTCTCTCTCCCTCCCTCCCCTCTGAATGTGTATCCGTAATTACTTGCCCGTCTTTGTGAAATATACGGCACTTGTGTTTAGAAGACTAGAGAGGAGTGGGGAGTGCAGGCAATCACTCACCTCCTCCCCCGGCTGTCACAAGACGTACGGGGCAGCTGCGGACTAGTTGCATAGAGGGGATGTTTTGGCTGCCTGGAGAACGGAGCTCACTGACCGCAGCACTGAAGAGAACAAACCTGATCAGAACAGATACAGGCAAAACCCATGTAGCTGGCAGCTCAGTTGTGACCTCAGTCAGTTTCAACACACACAAAAAAATCTGTCCTGCCGTTTATTCTCCCCTTCCCCCACCCTTTTTAACCCTAAGGATACAATAATAAACTTGTGAAATCACAAGGGCCAGCATGTCCTTTCAGACCATGCTGCACTTTGCATTTTCACACACACAAAAAACACAGTTCTTATCTGTGTGAATTTGTAGCTTCTCAGAGTAATCTGTAGAACATGGACATGGGACACGATTCCTGATCGAATAAATGCATTCAGCCGGAAACAATCGATGGGGTCCACAAACAACAAAGAAAACTTTACCAATCAGATGATTGGTAGAGGAATCAACCCCAAAACCATTGACTGAACAATTGTGTTCGATCGGTACCATTAACGATGCCCAATACATATAGCTGTATAGCTCTGCACATGTGTTAACTATATGATGTCTGTATCACCTGCACTGTCAGACGGATTTCTATAGCTGCAAATATAACAAAAAGCACTGTTCACTTTAAAGTGTACCAGAGCTGAAAATAGTAAAAAGATTTAAGCCCAATCTACACTATAAGATTCTTTGTGCGATTCGATTACTATTCTATTTACGATCCGATTAAATCCGACATGTCCGATCGGGATTCGATTCAATTCGCTTTGCCATTGCAAAACAATGGCAAATCGAATCCCGATCGGACATGTCGGATTTAATTGGATCATAAATAGAATCGTAATCGAATTGTACAAAGAATCGTATTGTGTAGATGGGGCTTTATACATACCTGGGGCTTCCTCCCCAAAATCTTTTTACTATTTTCAGCGGAGTCCCTTTAAGACAGATTGTGTATTTCTTAAAGCACGCCTGAAATGAGAGCCATATGGAGGCTCAGTGTTCTCCCTGGGCTCTTTTGGCCACATTCTCCACCCATCTAATTTTGGTGAGCACCAGGCTAATATCAGCTTGTTTCCTCCTCCTATGCTGTGAGCAGAGTTGTGTCAGCCCTGCATTCGGAGCAGTCCTTTTCAGCGCTGCTAGATTTGGGCGCAGCCAGCGCCGCCATAGACTATAATGGGAATCAGTCTTTAGCGGCGCTCAGTGAGTAACGTCGGCTCCGTCAGAAGACAGAGCCAAAGTTGCTTAAAAAACACAATAATTGGGCTTCCAGCAATTGCTGGAAGCCGAATTATTCCATTCCCCCACTATCCATGTCGGCCTGGAGGGGGAATAGTATTTTTTTTTTTTTTAAAGATTCTTTATTTATAGATTTTCACAAAGAACAGAACAAACAATAAGAAAAAAAAATGCAATTGGCACAACATCTTCAGTCTCAACTTCACATTTTAAATACTAAATGAAGCACGGCTAATAATAAAAACATTTTAGCATGGAGGGCCAAGCTGCGGCACCCCTAATAACCAGTGCTGTGGTAATGTGGTGCTCTACTTTAGAATCATCATATAGGGAAAGAACCTATTGGGCTTCCAAGAAAAAAGAGAAAGGTTACAGTTAGGTATCCATTTGGTTAAATTAGATACTATCCCTTCCGGACATCACGTAATTGCACATAGCTGCCCCTATGTGCAAGAAGGTCTGAGCCTCTCATATATTGAAGGGATAACAACCAAGGTGTGGGCGGGGGCACCGGGGCCCAGAGGGAACACACACCCGGCGAACCCGTCCACAACAGCTATCAAGTAAGGCCCAGGGGGATGTCTGGGAACATACGTATATAATCTTGTGTCGCCACATAGGTTCAGGGATGGAGATGTAGTGGAGATATATATGGACAAAACAAAAAGAGAGGAAAGAAAAAGAGAAAGAGAAAGAAAGAGAAAAGGTAGAGTAAGAAAAAGGTGAGAAGAAGAGGAAAGAGGAAGAACGAGAGAAAAGAACATTCCAGGTCGGTCATCGCGGGCCTATCCGAGGGCCCAAAACGTAGGGCTCTTATATTCTTAACGAGCCATCAAATATATATGACGCTGAGTCAACGACAGGGGACCTATGGGGTATTAAGCCGTATTCGGAGTCATTAGGTTCTTATAGGTGTCAGTCTCTTCAAACTCCCACCAGGGAGACCAGGTGCGATTGGTAATAGGAGGGGTCACCCGATGGCTCTACTTCTGTGATTTTGGTAATGATAGATTTAACCGCGTTCCAAAAAGGCACTATTACCGGACAGCTCCAAAAGATATGAAATAAAGTTCCTTTATGTGTCGAACAGCGCCAACAAAGGGGGCTGGAATTAGGGAACATCTTGTGGAGTCTGTCCGGCGTTTGGTACCAGCAAGTCAGCAACTTATATCCTGATTCCTGTATACGCGCTGATATAGAAGATTTTTGAGAGAGTATAAGAATTTTTTGCCATTGAGGGTCAGTGAAACTCTTGCCAAGGGAGGTTTCCCATTTGGCGCGTAGTGAGGATGACAGACCCAAGTCAACCAGAAGCATTGAGTATATTTGGGAGATTCCCCGCGCAACATGTCCATCCCCGCTACACAATCGCTCAAAGGGAGAGAGGTCTCTGGAGAACTTCACAGCATTTCCCAGGCTCGAAAGGAAATGTATAAACTGTGAATGGGACCAAAAGTCCAGTGAAGGGGACTTCAACCGGTTCCTCAAAGAAAGAAGATTTGCCCACTTACCATTATCAAGAAGATGATGAGCCCTGAGAGGGCTAAAATTTCTCCATTGTTTGTATGCCCCTTTACACATTCCTGGGGGGAAATCGGGGTTATCTAGTAAGGGAGTCATTGGTGAGGGCCAGGAAAAAAGGGTGGCTGATCTATTTAGTTTGCTAAAGATCTTCAAGGTGCTCTCAGTCAACGGAGACGCTTTAATTAATGGAGACACAGGGGAAGACCAAGGAATATGTTGCAACTGAAGTGAAACTAAGTCACCTTCCATGCCGACCCATTGCTTGAGAGCACCGTGTCGATGCCAATCGACAATTCGTACAAGTGCCGAGGCTCCGTGGTACAGGGAAAGGTCCGGAATCGCCATACCCCCCTGGTCTTTGGGCAAGATCGTTAGTGCATATTTAAGTCTAGGAGGTCTATTTTTCCATATAAATTTCCGGAATAAAGCCCCGATTTCTTTAAAATAAGAAACAGGTGCGGAAATTGGAAGGGCTTGAAAGACATAGAGGAACCGTGGTAGCACGTTCATTTTGATAATAATTGCTCTACCAAACCAGGTAAATTTTGCTACATCCCATCTCTTCAGATCGGCTCTAATCTTAGAGAGCAGAGGGGCATAATTGAGGGAAAAGACATCAGCAAGGTTACTGGGGATTTTAGTGCCTAGATAGGATATTGCTCGCGGAGACCAAGTGAAGGGAAAATTAGATTCTAGCTGCGACTGTAGATTGGAAGGTAAGCCAATGTTTAAGGCCTCGCATTTGCTATAGTTTATTTTGAAGTTAGAGACTGAGCTATATTTGGAAAACTCCTGCATCAGATTAGGGAGGGAGATATGCGGGTTTGCAATATAAAACAAGAGATCGTCCGCGTAGGCGGCAAGTTTATGTTCAGCTGATGGGAATTGGAGACCTTTAATATCAGGGTTGGCTCTAATGTTACGGAGTAGGGGTTCTAGGGATAGAGCAAAAATAAAAGGGGAAAGAGGGCATCCCTGTCGGGTTCCGTTGGTAATAGGGAATGACTCGGATAATTCTCCATTTATTTTAATTCTAGCCGCGGAGGACCCATAGAGGGCCATGATATGCTCAATCATAGTTCTAGGGAGGCCGATATGTTGTAAGGTGGTTTTGATAAAGTCCCATCGGACACGGTCGAAGGCCTTCTCTGCATCTGTAGATAGAAGCATCATGGGTGAGGCCTTCGACCGTGCCCAATGCACCGCCACCAGGGTCCTAAGGGTATTATCCCTTGCTTCACGGGTGGGTATGAAGCCAACCTGGTCAAAGTGAATTAAATTGGTCATAAAAGGGGACAGGCGGTTGGCCAAAATCTTAGCATAAAGTTTGAGGTCTATATTAAGTAGGGAGATGGGTCTATAGTTAGAGCAGAGGGAAGGATCCTTACCCGATTTGTGAATCACAGTGATGTGGGACAATAGCATATCATTAGGAAAAGAGGACGGTGAATCAGGGTCAGCCGTGGAGTTAAGAGCTTTGAGAAAGAAGGGATGTAGCAATGACATATATTTCTTGTAGTAATCCAGTGAAAAGCCATCAGGCCCTGGAGCTTTGCCTGAGGGGGTTTGCGAGATAGCAAGTTTAAGCTCCATAAGGGAGATCGGTTCACCCAGTTCCTCTAGTGCCTCTTCAGGGATCTTTGGGAGACCTGATTGTCTAATGTATTCCACTATGTTTTCTACAGGAGATGAGCCCGAACGGGCCTGCTCCCGCTCCGATAGGTTGTACAGAGATTTATAAAAATCTCGGAACACTCGAGCTATGGAGGAGGATCTATGATGCTTAGTTGAGGAAGGATCATTTATGTGAGGGATATAATTCGCGTTCTGTTGGGCCCTAAGGGCTCTAGCCAAGAGACGACTGCACTTATTGCCGAATTCGTAATAGTGGCGCTTACACCTGGAGGCAGCATATCGTGCTTTAAAGTAAAGTAAGGATTTAAGCTTTTCCCGTTCGGCGGTCAAAGCCTCTAAGTCAGTCCTTAACATAGAGCCCTTATGTAACTTTTCAAGTCTATGGATTTCCTCCAGAGCCCTAGTGATAGCTTCTGTTTTCTCTTTTTTTACGCGACTTCCTTCCTGTATCAAAACCCCCCGGATCACGCATTTATGAGCGGCCCAGAGTGTCATAGGAGACATACCATCTACATCATTAGTTTGAAAATAGTTACTAATAGACGCTTCCACCCTATCTGCTACCTCCTTGTTCCCAAGGAGAGAGGAATTAAGTCGCCAGGAAAAGGGGCCACGTCTCCTCTCAAGAACAGTGACCGAGACAGATACATATGAATGGTCTGAAAATGGGCATGTATTGATCTGAGCTGATGAGACCACTGATAGAAGATTATGAGATACAAAGATATGATCAATACGGGAGTAAATCCCATGAGGAGCGGAGAAGAAGGTATAATCTTTCACAGAGGGGTTCAATATACGCCAGGTATCTACCAACTGTCTGGAGCGGAGGGAGTTCTTGCATTTAAGAATTAGTCTATATGGAAGAGCAGTTTTACCTGAAGAAGTATCAAGAGCAGGATCCAAAGCAACATTAAGGTCCCCCCCCCACAACTAGGCTTCCCTCAGCAAAAACATCCAACTCGCGTAAGAAGTGCTCTAGGAAAGTTTGCTGTCCTGAGTTAGGTGCGTAATATGTACCAAAGGTAAACATTTGGTTATTAATCTGGCCTTTTATCATAACAAATCTACCCTTATTGTCTTTACATATTTGAATTTGAGATATGGGGACATCTTTAGACAAAAGTATTGCTACTCCTCTTGATTTGGAGTCAGGAGAGTTGCTCAGGAAAGCATGTGGGAAATATTTATTATCTATCCTGGGGTGTTCGGTACCACGTAGATGCGTCTCCTGTAGGAAAGCCACGTGTGTTTTAGACCTACGGAGTTCAGAAAGCAGTGCTGATCTCTGCTCAGGAATGTTTAGTCCCCTGACGTTGAGCGTCTGAATTTTAAGTGATGCAATCTGCTGGTTTTAAGGTTAGGTATTTATGACCACCCAGAGCCCACGACGCCGACCCAGACTGTTTAGGGAGAGAGAGAAGAAAGACAGAAAGACATATTAAAGAGAAAACAAAAAGAACACAGTAGTAGGGAAAATATCCCAAAAATCGTGCTACAAGGGGACCGATCCCCGAGCAGCACGTTACACTCATTAGGCCAGACCCCTCCTTCAGGATTGAAAAGAGGAGTATTAGCGTTCTGGCCAGAGAGCAAAGAGAGGAGAAACGAACCACCATCACGGATGGAGTTCATTACTCCCGACCACACAATACAGTTTAACATATCTTCAGTTTCAGTCAATATGCAACAGGTATATAATGATATATATAAACAACCTACATTGAGTAGAAAGAGCTATCCCCTTAATCGTATAACTAGAACAGAATGGTATTCCTAACTAAGCTAGCAGTTGGAGATGTACCAAGGAAAAAAGAGAGAAAATAGTGGCTCGGCAATGCACCACCGTGAGCTCTCACCGCTCCCCCCCCCACTGGACCCCACCCGAAACTACACAGGTCCCCCCTCCCCCACCCAGCCCCTCGTTCCCTTCCCACATAGGGTGCATGCATATATTCAAACCAGTAGTTATAATAAGCAAATGACATCACCTAAGGATAAAGAGCATGGTTAATACTCTAGTAGACATAAGAGTGTTTGTATATATGGGGATTAAGCTCCACGCTGATGTTAAGTGGGAGAGAGAAAGAGCAAAAACGTGAGAGGAAGGGCACATGTGCCAGTGCAAAGGTCTGTGATGTCTCCAGCGCAACCACCGTCCACTATAGGGAGAAAGTGGCTATTATGTAGTGAGAAAAGTACCCGTTCAAACACCTTGTGGGGGAAAGTCACACCGTGAAGGAGTTTAAGTTAGTGCTCAGCAAAGGAACATTATCTTGGGGGCTAGAAGGTGCAGCATACCGACAGTAGTCCCAGGGAGGGGAGGTATGGAGACGGGAGAGAACAGGAAAGGCCCCAAGCCACTAGTGCAAAATCAGGGGATCCTGAAGTCTTACCGGTGCATAAAAAGAAGGGGAAAGAAAGAAAAAAGGGTCTCCATCACTTACGAAGTTAAATCATTCGTGGAAGAAGCGGAGTTTCTCTGACGCCTTGTTCGTGGTGGTTTAGGTATACTTGAGGAGTCTGGGTCCCATTCTGGAACAGCAACCTGTGCGATGTCTAGGGTCGAGAAAAACTCCGGGAGATCTCTGGGATGTCTTAGGGTGAAAGAGGTGTCATTCAGGCTTGCGTAGAGATAAAAGGGGAAGCCCCAACGGTATGTAGCTCCTGCTTGTTGTAAGGCTGTTATGATCGGCTTTAAGGCTCGGCGTTGTGTCAAAGTAGATGGCGCCAGATCCTGATAGAAGGTGATAGTTGCTCCATCAAAGTCATACGGGCCGGCGGATCGTGCCGCTGTCATAATAGCATCCTTGACGGGGAAGTCATGTATGCGGCAAATAACATCACGGGGGGGTTCTGCGTTGCGAGGTAAAGGGCGCAGCGCACGGTGGACCCTGTCCATTTTAATAATGGTGTCAACTGGTCTGTTTAACAGGCCATTGAAAATAGCCTGCAGGGAGGACTGGAGATTCTCCTGTCTCGTGGCTTCTGGGAGTCCCCGTACTCGCACATTGTTGCGCCGGCTCCGGTTCTGTAGATCCTCAAGCTGGGTGCGCATATGGCTTTGAAGAAGGGACTGCTTATCTCTAGATTCTTTTAAGGAGGCTACGTCTGCCTGCAGGTCTCTCACCATGGCCTCCAGGCCTGTGACCCGCTGTGTCGTAGCTGCTATATCCGTTCTCAACGCGGCAATCTCCTCCCTAGTAGAGCGTACAATCCGCTCGGTTTGCTGAAGCATGTCCTCTTTAGTGGGCATCCCCTTCAGATATGCCTACATCTCCTCCAAGGCCGATGTTCTATCCGAGGTGCTCGGGGAGCTGGTTGGAGAGGGGCCTGAAGCCGGCGTGTCCGCCATCTTGGAGGTACTGCTCCGAGTGACACGCTGGGAGAAAAAGTTATCTAAGGGGCCTTTCTCGGTCTTCTGAGTCTTCTGTCGCCTGCCTTGCCGTTTATGCTTGCTAGCCATACCCCGGTGGGCTCAAGATATAGAGAAATAGGGTAGTGAAACCGGTTATATTCCAGTGTGTGGTCGGGAGCTCAGTGTCCACACGTCCTTACCCGTCCATGGCACGCTCCGCCCCCCGGGGAATAGTAATTAACACGGCCCGGACTTGTGCAAGAAGCAGGATCAGCCATATACCGCTGTATCCTGCGCCCAAGTCTACCGGCGCCAATTTCAAATGTACTCCCTGCATTCCCCCGGTTGTGCCCCACCCGGCTACTTTTTCATGCCACCCAGCTGGAAAAAATTTCTGGGGAGAACACTAAACATCAGTGAATAAGGAGGAGACCCCCAGATAATGATCTATTGCTGTAAACTGGGCGCTGAACCAGCGCTCAGTGAGAGATAAGGACGTGTATAAGGAAACATGACAGATCGCTGTAGAAGCGCTTTGGAGAGCTTACCGAAGAGGAAGAAAATGCAGTGCGAATGCCACCACTACCGTGCGGCTTTCTCTAGGTTAGACGACGAAGAATCCTAAGACTAATCAGATGGAGGAGCGCTGCCCCATACAGCCAATCACAGCGCTCACGGCTACTGCCGATTTGTTGCACCACCCGATAGTCCCGAGGGCGGGATCATGCTCGTCATTGTGGCCAATCACTGCACTCCCAGCTACTGGATTTTGTCCTCTAAAAAAACCAGGTGCGTCTTATAGTCCGGAGCGTCTTATAGTCCGAAAAATACGGTAGTAAGAAGTACAACTTGGTCGAAGGGGGAATGGCCTAAGTTACAGTGTATGCTTGTTGAAAAAAAGCGAGTTTTGAGGGAGCATTTAAAGATTTCAAAGGGTCGAGAGTGACAGACGTGTTATGGCGGGGGGATTCCAGAGGAGGGGTGAAACATGTGTAATCTTGTATACGTGAATGCAAGGAGGTGGTTGTAGTGGAGCGCAAAAAAAGATTGTGTGCAGATCTGAGATTGTAGTTGGGTTTCTATCTGGATACTAGTGAGGAATTGAACATGTGATAGAGATTGTGAAGAGCTATTTAGGTTAGGGTTGAGAGTTTGAAATGGATCCTCTGGTTAATAGCCAGCCAGTGAAGATCTTGACAGAGATGAGCAGCAAAGGAAGTGCATAAATAAAGATGAATTAGTCGAGCAGCCGAGTTCAGTACAGATTGGAGCGGTGAAAAGACAAATGGAAATGGAGAAGCTCTCCATAGTGTGAAACAGTATTTATTAGGAAAACATGCGCAATTAAAAATACACTTTCTAGAGAAAACTTATGGAGCCTGTAGTGTTGGACAATCGTCCACTAACTTGTAATAACCTCAAGGGTGCCACCTGCAAGACCACCATGGCCTACATTGGTCCGTGTCCTGTTGGAAAAGGTTTCAGATGGCTGCGCCGGCAGTTGACCGTGTGCGGGTGGCATCAGAACATGTTTTGGCGATTCCTCGCCTTTATCAGGTCAGACCTGATAAGGTTATGGTTAGTTACCACCAGGGCGGCAGGGGGGTAGGGGTTTGAGGTTGACCACCCCAGGGGGGGGGGGAGCGGGGAGGTTGAGGTAAGGCACCACTGGGGGGTTGTGTGTGAGAGTAGCAAGAGATTAGGTCGTAGTGAAATATCGGCAAATATTACCAATATTTTACGATCTCAATTAAGTAGTAGAATATCTGTAAATTTACCAATATTCCACTACCGCTATTTCGCGCGTCCTTAACCATTTTTTTCGGTGTACGCCACATCCAAATTAGCGCGCTACACTTTGAAATGTACACAGCGTACCATCTTACATTTTATACAGAATTCCAGTATAGAGTGTAGGTCTTCAGTCATGTCTGTCATCTTCTGCCCCTACTCCACTCTGCAAATGGACAAGTAGGTTAAAGTGATAACCTACACTGTTGCATTGTGGTTGGAAACAGGAGCACTTGTAGAAAACAACAGGTTTAATTTGTGCTTCTGCGAACAATGAGAAATCAGCTAGAAATGGAATCTGATTAAACGCATCAAGTCTTGTTATTTAAGTAGAAAAAAGAAAAAGCCTGTTTAATACACCTATGAATATTTGCACACCTTCACAAGGACATTTTCTTTTATCATAAGATATTTCTCTCTTGTAAACACAGACATCATTTTTTCTTCTAAGATGTTTCATGGGATGTTTAAGCAGAGGTTTTAGGAGTTACTTTGTAGAAAAGCCTAATAATGTGAACCAAGTGATATCCTTTCCGTTATGAAATTTGACTCCTGTATTTGAAAAGTCATTTTTTAGATTATTTCAGATGTTGTCATTTAGCAGCAGGGTGTAGGTGTGAGCTAAATTTCAATTACTGAATTTCAATGGAGCACTGCAGCTGTGCAATGTTTTCTGTTTCAAAATTTTTTATTGAAAGTTTTTCATTTAACATTGTATAAATCTGTGCAAGTAAGACTTGCAAATCACAACAGTTAAGTCAGGATACAACAGTGTGCAGCAGTGATATAGTAGGTTTATCAGATTTTCCATCTTCTGCTAGGGTCATTTGCTTTATAGGTCATGTCTTGACTCTATTCTGAAGAGTGGGCCGGAGCCCCTAACACAAAACGTACAGAGTACACACAAAGGTGGGTGTGGAGAAAAAGGGGCTAGAGGTAGGAAGAATGGTGGTGGTGGTGGGGGGGGGGGGGTTTGGAGATGGATAGGGGGTTTGAGGTCTCTACTCCAATCTGCAGGAGAGCGGTATGATAGGTATAAAATTCGTATCTAGTCACTAGGTAGAGGCTGAGGAGATAAAGTGGTTCCATGTGTCCCATATTTTATGGTATTTGGCCACTCTATCTTCCAAGGCCCCGGCCATCTGTTCTTGAACCATATAGGCTGATACCCTGTTTTTCAGTTCCTCAAAGGAGACAAATTGGGTTTTCCAGGCTTTTGCGATTGTCTGCGAGGCTGCCACGAAGATAAAATGGGCTAATGCGTTTTGATATTTCGTGAGGGATTCAATTTTACAGTGCAGAAGAGCAGACCATGGGTCTTTGGTGATTGTCTTTTTAAACAAAATTTGCAGCATCCTGTATATACGAGACCAGAATCTGGATATCATTGGACATGTCCAAAAAATATGGAGCATGTCTCCTTTCGTTTGGCAGCCTCGAAAACAGAGACCTGAGTTTGTCCCAGAAATATGGTGGAGCCTGGCCGGGACCCAGTACCATCTTTGCATTACCTTGTAGGCCGATTCTACTAGAGATAAATTTAGAGATAGTTTGGATGTGGTGGCCCAGATTGACTCCCATTCCTCTTTTGATTTTGTCCCCTTGAGATCAGTCTCCCACTTTTTGGCATACTTATGCTGAAAGGATCCTGGTGGATCATTCAGTAGAGTGTACAGAGTTGAGATTGCTCCCTTAGCAAAGGGTTCTAGAGCGCAGAGTCTCTCAAATCTAGTGAGAACTATCGGGAATTGAGTCTGTGATGGGAAAAAGGATTTCAACCAGTGTTTTAATTGTAAGTAACGGAACTTTTCTTGCTGTGGTATCTGGTATCTCTCTCTTAGGTTTTCCCATGACAGTATTCCGGAATTGTTAGTGAGTGATTTGATCTGTTCTAGTCCTTGGTCTCTCCACCATCTGAAACTTCTTGAGTTTTCATAGGCTGGAAGAAACAAGGGGTTATCTATGATCGATAAGAGTGGTAGGGTTGGTGACATTAAATTTTGAGAGTAGCGAACTGTGTCCCATACTGAGAGGCAGTGACGCATCACGACACTCAGGCCTGTGGGGCGGGATTGTTTGGGTAACCACATGGGAGTTTGTACCGATTGAGGGGCTGCTGTAGGAATATCAAATAGGGTCCAAGCTGGCATTTTGGATCCCTTGTACAGGTCTAGAAAATGATTCAATTGGGCCGCCTTATAATAGTTGGTGAGGTTAGGAACTCCCAACCCTCCCTCTCTTTTGTGTATGTACAGTGTGCTCTTACACACCCTTGGAGAGGCGTTGTTCCAAATAAATCTGTTGAGTTTGTTCTGTAGCATTCTGAGAAAGTGAGGGGGGATTTGGACAGGTAACAACCTGAAGTAATATAAAAGTCTAGGGAGAAGTGTCATTTTGACAGAGTTTATCCGACCCAACCAGGATAGGCCATAGGGGGACCACTGGGTTAAGGAATGTGTGATTGATTTGGCCAGTGGGTAATAGTTGTACCTGAAAAGTGTATCGTGTGAAGAAGTGAGGTTGATTCCCAGGTATTCCAGACTAGGGTCTGCCCTCTCGAAGTGATATTGGGATCTTAGAGAGTTGCAAATTTCTGGCGATAAGGTGATATTAAGCATTTTGGACTTACTAGCATTAATCTGGAGTCCCGAGATTAAGGAGAATTTGGATAAAAGGGACATTAATGTTGGAATGGTGGTTTGAGGCTGTGTGATAAACCGCAGCAGATCATCTGCAAAAAGATTCAGCTTATGCTGTACTCCCGCTAGTTCTACTCCTTTTATATTCTCGTGCTGTCGAATGGCCACTGCCAGGGGTTCTATGGCCATAATAAAAAGGATGGGCGATATAGGGCAACCTTGGCGGGTGCCTCTGTGGATTTGAAATAAGGGAGATGCGGAGCCTGCATAGTGTATACTGGCTGATGGGCTTGAATATAAAATTTTGATCCAGGTGGTGAAAGAGCCCCCTAGTCCCCATTTATCCAGTACTGCGTATAAATAGTCCCAAGAGACTTGATCAAAGGCCTTATAGATATCGAGTGAAAGATATAGGCCGGGAATCTTTCGTGTATGTAGTAGCTCGGTGATTTGAATTGCACGGAAAGTAGCGTCAGACGCTTGGCGCCCAGGTACAAAGCCTGATTGATCTTTGTGGATTATCTCAGCTAAAAATCTGTTGACTCGAGTGGCCAAGATTTTCCCCAACAGTTTGTGATCTATGTTCAGTAGGGATATAGGTCTGAACTGTTGTGGTTCTAAAGGTTCTTGATCAGTCTTTGGGATCATTGCTATATCAGCTTGCAGTGAGCTGGGGTGTGGAGTTTGGCCTCTTTTATAGGCGTTAAAGAGAGGGACAAGGAGAGGGCTTAATGCTGTTGCAAATTTTTTGTAAAATAGGCCTGAGAAGCCGTCTGGTCCTGGTGTTTTAGAAGTCTTGAGGGATTTGATTGCCACTGAGACTTCCTCTGATGTTATATCCCTATTTAGTTGGTCTATTAAGTCTGCGGGGATTTGGGGGAGGACTATAGAGTCTAAAAAGGCTTTAGTTTCCTCTATGGGAGGAGAGTCTGGGGCGGAATAAAGTTTGTTTAAGAAATTCTGGAAGCCTTGCGTTATTTTTTGCGGATCTAGAGTAGTTTGTCCTGTGGGTAGACGGACTGACAACGTGGGGGGTTTATATATTCTGTGCTTTAGTTTGTTGGCTAGTAAAGTGCTACATTTGTTAGCCCATCTATAGTATCGGTTTTTCTGCCAACGTAGTTGTTTTTCTGCGTTGTCAGTGAGTCTGAGATCTAGCTGAGTTCGTAAACGCTCTCTATCTTTTTTTAGAGAAGCAGTGGGGTTAATTTTCCAAGCTGCCTCTGCTTGTTCTAGTCTGGCAGTGAGATCAAGTATCTCTTTCTGCCTTTGTTTTTTCTTATGTGCGGCTAAACCTATAATTCGTCCTCTCACTGTCACTTTTAAGGCCTCCCACAGTGTGATGGGGGATGTAACTGATTCGCCATTCTCCTCCACATATTCTTCTAAATAGGTTCTGATTTTGTTTAAAGAGTCTGGGTCTGAGAGTAACGAATCGTTCATACGCCATCTATAGGATGATTTCCTGGGGGCCAAGGAGGAGAGTTGAATTAAAAGGGGGCTATGATCAGACCAGGTGACCGTAAGAATTTTAGCTCTAGTTATATTGGAGAGGAGTTGCTGGTGCAAAAAGAGATGATCTATTCGGCAAAAGCTATTATGTGGGTTAGAGTAGAATGTAAAATCTTTGGTTGTGGGGTTAAACTCTCTCCAGGCGTCGAAAAGACTTTGTGAACGGAATAGGGCATTGATTGCTGAGGGGCTTGGCGTTCCTATAGGTTTAGGTAGTGTAGTTTGACTAGTAGGTTTTGATCTGTCAAGAGCCTCGTCTAGTACTGCATTTGTGTCACCACAGAGTATGAGAGTACCTGTGTTATGTTGATTTATTACTTGTACTAGGTGAGAGAGAAAGCGCTCTTGGAAGGTGTTGGGGGCATAGTATGAAACCAGGGTGAGGTTTGTGTCTCCCAGTGATCCCACCAACAGTACATATCTCCCGGTTGGGTCGGATATACATTTTGTACATTTGAATGGTAGACCCCTACGGAATGCTATGGTCACTCCCCTCACTTTCTCACGTGCCCAGGAGCTGTAGGTCTGCGGGAAGTGGTAACTGAGGAAAGAGGGGTGGGAGGAGACAGAAAATCTTGTTTCCTGTAAGCAGACTATGTCCGCTTTACAGGACTTGTAATAATTAAAGGCCTTGGTTCTTTTCTTTGGGGCGTTGAAGCCTTGCACATTATGGGATATTATTGTGAGTCCCCTTGTTGTATCAAATGATGCCATAGTGACTCTCTTTTTTAGTTGGGGCTCTATATACCTCTCCTACTCTTGGGACCAGTGACCTCGAGGAAGTGTTGGAAACATACGGAAGTAGAGGGTAGGAAGAGAAGGGGAAAAGAAGAACAAAGGAGAAAAAGGAAAGGAGTAACATTAAAGCGCGTCCCCCTGGTAGGAGTCCAACCAGTGGGAGGCAGAACATTTTGTTTAAATGGCTGTCGCTGTGTTCAGAAAACACAGGGAGAGCCAGGGTCATTCCCTGTTGTACTTGGGAATTAGCCAAAAGTTCGGCGGGGGTCCGGTGTCCCCCCCGGCTGCATAGCTTAACTTTAAAACTTGTACAAGTAGATCTAAAATATAAGATGCTTGTCACATTTTAACAAAACAATACAACACAACAGCCTTATAAACAGTTCTTTTGATCAACAAGAGGTCTTCAGCTTTGTTAAAATTCTGTACTGGATACCTCTTAAATGAGGTTTTAACCTGACCGGTCCTATTTCATAGACCATAGAGTGTTATAGTGAATTAAAGGATCAGTAAAAAAGAAACAGAACAGAACAAAAGCAGGCTTTCCCCTCCTGGTAGGTTCCGCCTTTTGTCTAGTGTCAATTAGCGTTCCGTGTGGTAGAGGGATAAAGAACGGAGGGTTCAAAACCTAAAGCAGAAAAAATCTAGTGCCAGGAGGACCTGACAGTGTTAGATCCAGAGTCTAGTGATGACCCATTTTCACCCAGGATCAGACATCCTCGAGGGAGAACATGAGGGGTCCCGTCGTCTCGAAGTAGTACGGCGTGCTTTAACAGTTTCCCATAAAGGCGCAGAGCGTGCTGAAGTTGTGCTGCGGGCAGGGGATCCAGCTGGTAGACATAAGTGCAGTGCTTCAAGTTGTTTTTGGGCCTCTTCTGGAGACGTTACAGACACTTGCTTGTTACGATAAGTGAAAGTCAATTTAAAGGGGAACCCCCATTTGTATCTAATTTTGTGTGCCATCAGTATCTGTAAGATTGGCTTCATTGCCCTTCTTCTCTGAATTGTAGCCGGGGCCAGGTCGGTAAAGATCTGATAGGAGTGATCTTGAAAGGTTAAGTTATCTTTATCTCTTGCTGCTCGTAACAGGGCTTCTTTAGTATTGTAATAGGTGGGCTTAACTAGAATATCCCGGGGTGGACCATTAGGTTTTAGTTGAGTGAGGGCTCTGTGGATCCGGTCGAATTCTAGTCTTTCTATTGGGATAGTAGGATCTAGTTCCTGAAACAGTGCTGTAATGGTTGAGGTCAGATCAGTTACTGATTCAGGGATCCCACGGATCCGGAGGTTGACCCGTCTGGCTCTGTTCTCAAAGTCTTCTAATTTAAGCTGGTTCAGCTGCGTGTCTGACTGTACTGCCTCTATATCTTTCTCGTGTGCGTCTAAGACCACAGTAGCATTGTCCATTCTTTGTTCTAGTGCATTTGTTCGGGCCCCTAGTTCCCTTATCTCTCTCTTGAGCTGGTGGGTTATGCGGGCTGAGGCCTCGTCCAGCTTTCGCTGTAGAATTAGTTCAAATTGTTCTAAAAGGACCCTGTCCCTGTCTGCTATGTCCCCAGTACCTTGTATGGTGGTTCCGGATTGCCGCTGTTCCTGTACTATCAGCGACATGGAGGCTGAGCTGCTTGCTTCGGATGCCAGGTCTGGGGACTCAGCGCGGGGAGGCTCGGGCGCCATCTTGGCTGTCTTGGCGGAGGAGGAGGTAGGTTGCTGATTCCTGCTCCCGGGTGTTTTGCCTTTGTCTGAGGCTTGCTGTTTCTGGGTTTTGCGCTCCGCTTGTTGGTGCTGCGAGGCGAGGCTGCTCTCACCCGTGGATGAAGTCGGGGAGGCTGCACTCGACTGTCCGTGCGCCATCTTGTGTTTGCTGCTGGAGGCCGGGGCCGGTTTAGGAGCCTTATTCTCCGTGTTTTTGTCGGTGCGGCGGCCACCCATCTGGGTACTAGGCGTACTGGGGGTCTCTGCCAGGCTGAAGAGCGTCTTCGGGTTGTGCTGTGACAAGCGTGTATCGGGCAAATGCAGCCGGAGGGTGCAGAGCAGAGCTAACACACGTCCATCTGCCTCGGCTGCTGGCCACGCCCCCCAGCTGTGCAATGTTTTAAGATTCCTTCACGTAACCAGCATTTATCTAAATTAGGCAGCTCGGAGTGCCCTGCTGAAGGACGTTTATAGGGCAGGAAATGCATTTTACGTACAATGAGTAATATTTGCATAGCATTTGAGGCCTTCCTAATGCCAAATATTACATTTATGACCCTAAAAGATTTAATAAAATCAGTACAAAAGATTGTAAAAAATGAAAAAGCCTGGGTGGCTTCAGGATGATGTCTTTCAGTCTCCAAATGTTCTACTGTTAGTGGCTCATTAGGGAACCGATGTCAGTGAGTAGACCAGCAGGATTAGGTGCAGCATATGATACCCACAGGAAACAGAAATTGGCGTGAAAATCGGTGGACAGAACATCAAAAACCTTCAGTATGCTGATGACACAACTCTTCTCTCAGAAACGGCGAATAGCCTGAAGCATCTGATTAATCGAATCAAAGATTCGATTGTTTAAATACAACAAATGTGTGTCCTCCACCTTTGAGACCATTGCTCCTCTGTGCATCAAATATCTTACTCCACACCATCATGCACAGTGGTTTGATAACTCTATAAAAGAGCTGAAAAGACAAGGCCGAAAACTTGAGAGACTTTGGCGCAAATCTCAGTCCCCAGAAGACAAACATGCCTTAATCCTCCACTTGAAGAACTACCAAAAGGTAATCACGGGAAAAAAACCCATCCTTTCTATCACAAGAGATTACAAATGCAGTTAACAAACTAGCCCAACTGTTCCGCACAGTGGAAAAACTCTGCAACCCGGCATGTCAAAAACTTAATATCGAGTCTTCAAAGGACCTATGTGACCAATTTGCCCATTTCTGCACAGACAAAGTCTTCGCTATAAGGTCCGCCATCCAACTTACAGCATCTGAGCCTAATATAGTGCCGAAGACCATTAGCAGAGACAACGTAACCCCTTGGTCAAACTTCAAAGAAATCGATGAAGAAGTCACATCAAGTATTCTCCTTCACCTCCGCCTAACTACCTGTGACCTGGATCCTGGCCCAACACAGTTCATGTTGAACTGCCCTGACCTATTCGTACAGGTATTCCTCAAAATTGTTAACTGTTCCTTACAATCAGGGATATTTCCTGCTTTACTAAGGAAGCAATCATCAGGCCTCTCCTCAAAAAACCCTCCCTGGACCCAGATGCAATGACCAGCTACAGACCTGTCTCTAACCTCCCCTTTCTGGGCAAGCTAATTGATAATTGATAAACAGGCTACAGGAATACTGCGGCATTGATGGCATAGTTCTTCAGTGGTTCCAATTCTTCTTGAGTGGCAGAACCCACAAAGTGTCTATGGGGCCCTTCCTGTCCACCCCTGTATCACTTAAGTATGGGGTGCCCCAGGGCTCAATCCTCTCTCCCCTACTTTTCACGATTTACATGTTACCGCTTGGAAAACTAATCCAAAACATGGCTTGACATACCACTGCTATGCAGACGACACCCAACTATATCTTTCCTTCAAGCCTGGTGTGACAGACCCAACTCTAACTATAAACGCCTGCTTACGTGAACTACAGCAATGGATGAATGACAACTGGCTGAAACTAAATGCAGACAAAACTGAAGTCCTTCTGATTGGAGGGCAGAGCATGATAACAAAACAACTTAACTTGCAGTCTTCACCACTGGGAATAGGAGGCACGGATCTACGCAGCTCTGATGTGCGTAGCCTGGGAGTTCTAATTGATGGGAATTTAAACTTCAGAACTCAAATCTCTGCTGTGGTGAAATCATCCTATTTTCACCTGAAGAACATTGCAAAAATCAAGCACCTCATCCCTCCAGAAGATCTTCCAGCCTTCATCACATCCCGAATGGACTACTGTAATGCTCTCTACACTGGCCTTCCAAAAAAGGTCTTGTACCGCCTACAGCTGATACAGAATACTGCTGCCAGACTGCTAACCAACCAACCCCGTCACTGCCACATAACGCCAGTCCTGCACTCCCTTCACTGGCTACCTATAGAATGGAGGGTCCTATTCAAGATCGGCCTACTGACATTTAAATCCCTGAATAATATAGGCCCTGGATACATGAGAGATATGTTGCAGCTACGTAGCAATCCCCGCATTCTCAGATCCACAGGTTCTAATAATCTAGTCATACCCAGAGTCCACTTGGAAACTTTTGGTCCCAGAGCCTTCTGTCATGCTGCCCCTACGTTTTGGAACTCCTTACCTCAACAGATCAGGACAGCTCCATCTTTGGACGTGTTTAAATCCAGACTGAAAACCCACCTGTTCAGTTTGACATTTGCAGAAATATAACTTTTGTTGTGTGAATACTTCATTCTACTACCAATTACTGAATCTGAGAGAGCCTAAGCGCTTTGAGTCCTATGGGAGAAAAGTGCTATAGAAATGTTATGGTATTGTATTGTAAAGATGAAAGTGCAAAGTTCGGCCTCCTCCTGAATAGCAAAAAGACCAAGATCATGACAACAGTAGATGACGGCATTATCAAGATAGCAGTTGATAATGAAAAGATTGAGTGTGTGCAGGAATTCACCTTCCTCTGCTCTCAGATCGATTGAAATGGAGAATTTAGTCTTGAAATAAAACGCCAGATAACCCTCGGCAGAAATGCGATGGTAAGCATGAACAAAGTACGGAAAAGCAAAGACATTAGCATTACGACCAAATGCAGACTGGTTTATGCCATTGTTTTCCCCATAACCATGTATGGCTGTGAAAGTTGGACCCTAAGAAAAGCAGATAGAAGAAATATCGACTCCTTCGAGTTGTGGTGCTGGCGACCGTTGCTTTGCATTCCATGGACAGCAAGGATGACTAACAAAGAAGTATTGGAGCGTATAGGACCAGACATGTCACTAGAAGGCAAGATCACCAGACTCAGACTCACATATTTCGCCCACGTGATGCGATCAAATTCCTTAGAGAAAGACCTAATGCTAGGGCTGATCAGTGGCAAAAGGCGACAAGGCCGCCAGAGAACAAGTTGGCTTGACACTATCAAAGCTGACACAGGATTGAGCTGAAGGCAACTGGCATAAATAGTACAAGATCGGGCAGCATGGAGAGAGCTAACCCATAGAACCACCAAGAGTCTGATACTTCTGAATGGATAACATCGTCATCATGATACCACAGAGATGAAATGATACCAGTGATATAGCTAAGGTGCTATTGGCACTGGGAGAGTTTTACATTGGGCCCCCTCAAGCACTGTGTATATAAGTATTGATATGAAGCACCAATACCTGCCAAGGACAGCTGCACGACAGGAGTAAGCAGAGGAATGGATCAGTTTCTTAATGGTTACTACTATTCAAAGCACAGAGAGCATCATAACCTGCATAAGACTAATAAAGAGCTAATACAGCAGTTGAAGTAGAGACTCTAGTGGGCCCCTGTGGTCTAGCCCAGGCATCCCGGTGTGGTCCCAACCTCTGCATCCCCTTTTTGCAACATTACTGGTTACTACTCCAGCCCTTTCCAGTTGTATTGTATGCCATATAGAGATGTCAGTGCGATGCTAATGATTCCGACTTTCTGGCTAGATTGCTGTGAAGTGAGTGAGGTTTAAAGCAATACTAAAGCAAGCTGGAAAAAATGAGTTAGATGCTCCCCTATGGAGAGGGAAGGCTTCCTGATGCTTTATCCGTCCAGCATCAGGCCCTGGTGAAGTTCTTCAACCAGCTTGGCTCGGGCAGTCTTTTTTTTTTTTTATCAACAAAAAAAGCTTTATTGAGGTCACCGATAATAACAGTCTATACATTACATCCTTCATTAAGCATACATCAGAAAAACATAGAAAGAAAAAGCATTGCTTAATATGGCAAAGATTCGTTATTACATGTTATTCACAGAGCTTCTGGCTAGTCCTATTGTAGCCAATATTCGTTCTCGCACCAGGTCTGGGTCAACAAAGTCCTGCGCATTCAGCCACTTACCCCATATTTTTTCAAATTTTTCAGTAGCATTCCTATGTGCATATGTAATTTTTTCAAGTTTTAAAGAGTCATTAATTTGTCTAATCCACATTTTCAGGGACGGGGGGTTAACTTGCTTCCATAATTGCAGTATCAATTTTCTAGCTATAAATAATGTTCTCAACACAGCTATTCTAGAATGTTCAGATATATTCCCGTCCTCATATGCTCCCAGAATACATACCAGTGCTGTGCGCGGGACCTTTGTTTGGAATATTTGATCTATAGCATCCAGTACCCCTCCCCAGTATCTCCTGAGCTTGGGACAGTTCCATAACATGTGTAAGAGATCCCCGTGGTCTCTAGCACATCTGGTACAAGTCGGGGAAGGGAGCATGCCAAAGCGATTCAGACGGCTAGGCGTGTAGTGTGTCCTATGAATAATTTGTAACTGCGTCCATTTTTGAGTGGCATTAATTGAGAGAAGTGGAACCGCCTGTAGTGCATCTAACCACTCCTGATCTGATAAAGTTGGAATATCTTTATCCCAGGCCCTTCTAGATAATAGTGGGAATTTGTCTAGAAAATCATCTAATAACATACCGTAACATAAGGATATTAAACCTTGCTTAGTGTAGGCCTGTGTAACCATATTTATTACCGAGGATGCCTGAGACCTAAATTGGAATGTTTCTGCCTGTTTCTTTACAGCGTGAGCAAATCGTAAATACTGAAATTGAAGTATTCCCTTAGGAGTGTTTGGCATTAGTTGCGACAGCGCGTCTAAAGATATTAGTTTATTTTTAGGAAAGGCTAGGCTTAACTTGTCAACACCTGCCCCCTCCCACCTATGACCAAAGTCTAGGTTATTCAGTTCTGGAAGGTTTGAATTCCGCCAGATTGGTGTAAATTTAGTATATCCTTCTATCTTTTGTAAGTAACGAATCTTATGCCATATCTTGTGCATAAGAACCAAAGTGGGCATTTTTGGATCCGTGAGGTTGGCCCTGCCACCCTCCAGCGCTTCGTATATTGAGTTCGTACTCAACCAGTGATTTAAAAGATCCCTACTAGATTCCCTTAAATCATTCTGTTCCCACCCACCCAAATGTTGTAGCTGGGAGGCTAAGAAGTATATCCATGGGTTGGGGACAGCCAGCCCGCCCTCATCCTTAGGGTATTGTAGCCGCTCTAATTTAATCCGTGGTTGTTTTTTGTTCCAAATTAAGTCTCTAAACATTTTGTCGAAAACTTTGAATAGTTTTTTGGGCAGCCAAACCGGAGAGTTATGCAGGTAGTATAGTATCTGAGGCATTAATACCATTTTGATTAGATTCACTCTGGCCACTATTGATAGAGGAAGCTTAAGCCAGGCCTTAATCTTTGCTCTAGACCTATCTAATAGTGGAGCAATATTTAAATGTTGGAATTGTTGAGGATCTCTTGATATAATTATGCCCAGATATTTAAAAGACTCCACTACTTTCAGGTCAAGATTTATCACTGATTGGGGTATTACAAAGGAATCTAATGGCATTAAGCAGGACTTATCCCAGTTTATTGATAATCCCGAGAATCTCTCGAATTCATTCAATAAACTGATAGCAGATTCTAGTGATAATTGTGTGTCCGCTAAATATAGTAGGGTGTCGTCCGCGTAAAGCGAGACTTTTTCTTCTATACTGCCGTATTTGAAACCTGTAATGTATTGGGATTGCCTAATGCTTTCTGCCAGGGGTTCTATCGCTATAGCGAACAATAGAGGGGATAAAGGGCACCCCTGTCTTGTACCTCTCTGAAGCCTGAATAAGGGCGATACCGAGCCGTTGGCTCTAATCACAGCTGAGGGGGAATGGTATAACGTTTTTACCCACCCAATGAAGTATGGCCCAAATCCCATACACCCCAGGACTGTGTACAAGTACTCCCACTCTACACTATCGAATGCCTTAGCGATGTCTAAGGATAGAATTGCCCTGTTTCCCCCATTGTCCGCCTGGGCCTGTAAATTTAGATATAACCTACGAATATTATTAGCGGTGGCTTTCTGAGGCATAAAGCCTGTTTGATCTGGTGAAATGACTGACTGGATTACTTTAGAGAGTCGATTGGCCAGGGCTTTAGCAATCAATTTGACGTCCGCATTTAGCAGTGAAATTGGGCGGTAAGATTCCGCTAATAAAGGGTCCTTACCTGCTTTAGGGATAAGCACTATGGTTGCCATATTTAGCGAAGGGGGTAGACATCCCTTTTCATGAGCACTGTTTGCCATTTTTAATAAGTTAGGGAGTAGAATGTCTGAATAATGCTTATATGTCTCGGATGGGAGCCCATCCGTACCTGGGGCCTTGTTGTTTGCCATAGATGCCATGGCTATCTCCAATTCGTCTATGGACAATGGTGCCTCCAATAATTGTACCTCTTCCTCGCTCAATCTGGCCAGAGGAATTGCCTCAACAAAGTTGACTCTCTCCTCATCTGTGCATGTTGCCTTGGATAGATATAATTTAGCATAGAATCTTTTTAGCTCCTGCAAAACCTCGTCGGGTTGGCAGACTATCCTACCACTAGGAGTTTTTAATGAAGTAATAAAGTTAGAGCCTTTTTGTGCCCGCACAATGGTAGCCAATAAATGCCCCGTCTGGTCCCCCTGGTCGAAGAACGCCTGCTTTATAAAGAATCTCCTCTGGTTTGCCTTGCTCAGCATCATTTTATGATATTGATCCTGAGTGGCAAGCCATTCCTGTTTATATTCTTCAGTGGGATTTGTGACATATCGTTTTTCAGAATTTGTAACCGCAAGTTTATGAATTTTTTCCCACTCGATAGAATTCGTTTTGACTTTATTAATAGCTGCAATCAGGATTCCCCTAATAAATGCTTTAAAGGCTTCCCATGTCCACTGGGAGATAGACGGCGATTCGTTTAGTTCAAAGAATTCGCGTAGATTTTTCAAAATTTCGATGTGGGACGTAATTAGAGGAAACCAAAAGGCGTTCATCTTCCACGGGGGCCTACAGGTGGGGGGTACATTGCATTCCTGCATAGAAAGACAGATAGGGGAGTGATCAGAAAGTCCACGTGCTTCATAATGAATATCCCTAAGATATGGTAGCATGGCTTGATTAGTGACTGCCAAATCTATCCTAGATAAGGTCATATGGGATTTATTAAAACATGAATATTCTACAAGGTCCGGGTTTCTCAATCTCCAAAACTCCATAAGACCTAATTCACCAAGGGTTCTGTATAAGTGTGTATATCTAGGGGAGTCTCCCTTAAAGTCCATTTTATCTTTCTCTAGGTCGAGACAACAGTTGAAATCTCCTATGATCAAAAGGGGCAGATTGGCTTTATCTTTAATGTATGGGAGAAACTCCTTAATTGCACTAAAAGAATATGGCGGGGGAATATATATGGCTATTAGGATACACTCTCTCTTAAATAGTTTCCCATGAATTAGTACAAATCTTCCCTCTGCATCTATTATCTCATGGATGTGTTCATATTGAACTCCTACATGAATTAATATGGAGACTCCCCTGGAATATGATGAATGCATGGAATGAAATGAGTGAGAAACCCAACGCTTGTTAAACCAGTTAATCCTGTCTCGTGTCAAATGTGTCTCCTGTAGGCAGTAAATCGCTGGAGCAAATTGTTTTAAATAGGAAAACACGGCCTGTCTTTTAGTGGCGTCGGCCGCCCCTCTCACGTTCCAACTAAGACATTTAAAATGCATAAGTGAAAGTAGAAAAATTGCTTTACAGCTCTCTGAAGGTCTGCGAATCTTGTCATTTTCTTAATGGTGACCGTAACCCTAACCTCTAAACTACAGCTATAAACTTCAGCATATAACATATGTAACAGTAGCATCAATTTCCATATCTTCATTCGGATCAAAAAACAAGAGGGACTCCGGATCTCCAGAGATTCCCTCAACATGGCGTGAGCTGATTCCTCGGAGCCCGACAGTACTATAAAAATCACACGCACTGTCAAGACCCAAAGGGCACCCCTCACTTAGATTTCCCGAGAGTGAAGCCTCCCGACGTGTTAATTAAAGGATACTTAACCCCTCCCTTCAATCAGGGACACATATAATTATATATATCTATACCCGTATACACCTTTTAAATATACATGTATACACATTTGAATATATTCTGTATTTCTTCATGTCCAATAACGTATGTATGTACCTTAAACATTGAACTTTCCTCCCCCCCCCCCCCCACCCCAGTCCATGAATAACTAGGGGTATAATAGCACCCCAGCCGCCCTTAATTCAATATGTAACTACAAGGATAAATGTATCTGCCCTCCTATAGCACCAAAGACATACATGCTGTCCTCTTCCAGCATGTAGGTAAATACTTAAAGTTCTTGGGTCAACCTAGCCCCAACAGTTACCAACATGACCAGCCACCCATGATTAGTAAGCATATTCAGGATTCTTCAGAGTTGGACTGGGCCTTTAAATGCTGTTCATTTTTATCCAACCATCGCATTGCATCATCTGGGTCTTGGAAAAAAAGAGTCTCATCTTTTACAATGATTCTGAGCTTTGCTGGATAGAGCATGGCATATTTCAAATTCAGCTTCCGGAGCCGTTTCTTGGTGACGAGGAACTGTGCTCGTTGTTTTTGCACTTCTGCAGAAAAATCAGGATACAGTGAAATATTTTGCCCATTAAAAGTTATAGATTCCATTTGGCGCGCTTTCTGTAGGATCAATTCTCTATCCCTGTAGTGGAGGATTCTTGCAAGGATAGGACGTGCAGGGGCACCAGGCTTTGGTTGTTTAAACGGAACACGGTGGGCCCGTTCAACTGCAAACAGTTTTGTGAGATAATTAACATCAAAAGTTTCCGCCAGCCATTTTTCAATAAAGATAGTGGGGTCAGGTAGCTCGCACTTCTCTGGGAAACCTATGAATCTAATATTATTTCTCCTCAGCCTGTTTTCCAGATCATCATTCTTCTCGGAATTGGCAAATGCATGTGAAATTACTCTTTTCAGATCACGTGTAGTCGGAGCCATTTTGTCTTCTAAGCCACTTACTCTGCCCTCCAGCTCTGTAGTGCGGGCCCTGATGTTAGATAGGTCCTGCCTGAGAAGGCCAATCTCCTCTTTCAGGCTCCCAGTCTGTGCAGAAAGGGCTGTAATTGCCTTATTGCATGTGTATACTGCGGCCAAAATGTCTGCTAGTGTTGGCTCTGGGCTTGCCTCCTCTATGTCAGGCTGCACATTTAAGGAAAGCTGTGAGCCTGCATCAGATCCTGCTGCCCCTCTATGTTGGGATCCTGTGTCCCAGTCATCACCCTCCGTTTCCCCATCAATATCAGGTGTACCTTGAGTGTTCTCCTCTGCGGTGTGGCAGGCATATTGCTGCAGTTTCGCCGCCGCCGCCTCCCTTGCCTTCTGCGCGGCTTTGCTCAGTTTGGGTCCTGGAGTGCCGCTGACGCCATCTTGGGCCTTGTGCAGGTCTCCTTCCCCGTTGTCGTCGCGGCGGGTTCGCCGCGATCTACCGGCTTCTTTCGCCTCCATACTCCCGCTGGGTGGTCTGGACGTTCCGCCGCTGCTGCAGGACACAAATCCGGAGGGCACACGGATTAGATAGGGCTGGCTGGGCACAAGACGTCGGGAGCTTCAGCGGGGCACGTCTCACTCCATTGCCGGCTGGCCACGCCCCCTCTCTCGGGCAGTCTTTGGAAGTACTTGTGTCCTTAAGTACTTGCAAAGACAAGTGGATCAGTACTGCACAGTCCCTAGTCTGGGCTTGGACACAAGTACTTCCGAAGACTGCCGAGAAGTCCCATAGGTGCAGAACTTCACTGTGGAAAAGTTCAGGATTGAGGGCACGGAGCAGTAACTGGGAAAGGTTTATGGACAATAGAGCCTTCCCTCTCCATAGGTGAGTATCTTACTCCTTTTTTTTCAGCTCACTTCGGATTTGCTTTGATGTTAGAAATTATGTTGTTTCACTTGCATGTCTTGTTATATATTTTTTTGTGTGCCAAAATTGATTAAAATCGATGAGGCAAGGTCTCATATTTTGGAAAGATAGTAATTAGCTATTGGAATTCTACTACTTCCATTTTCTCATGATGGCAAGCAGAACAACAAACAATGATCTTGGCCATCAAGGTTGGGTATTAGCAGCTAACTGCCACTGCTGGGGATCATTGTAACAGAAGCCGTTGCTCAGCTGTAGCTCAGCAACGTGGGTGTACAGGATTCTGCCCCAAACTGCTGTCCAAGAGTTCAAGGCACACTTACTACATGCTGGCAGTCATTGTGCCTGTGTATGCAGTTTAATGAGGAACTCCAGTGAAAATAATATAATAAAAAAAGTGCTTAATTTTTACAATAATTATGTATAATAATGATTTAGTCAGTGTTTGCCCATTGTAAAATCTTTTAAATCCCTGATTTACATTCTGACATTTATTACATGGTGACATTTTTACTGTTGGCAGGTGATGTAGCTGCTGCTTGCTGTTTTGTCAGTTGGAAACAGCTGTAAACAGCTATTTTCCACAATGCAACAAGGTTCACAGACCGGAAACTGCCAGGAGTACTACTCAGAATTTCTTTTTGGGAGGGGTTTCACCACAATATCATCCATACAGCGCCCCCTGATGGTCTGTTTGTGAAAAGGAATAGATTTCTCATGTAAAAGGGGGTAAAGTTCAATTCTTGGTCTGAGTTTCTCTTTAAAGGAACTTTAACCAAGGATTGAACTTTATTCCAATCAGTAGTAGAGATGTAGCGAACGGTTCCAGGCGAACTTAGGGGGTTCGCGTTCGCCTGCTCCAGGCAAACTTTTGCGGAAGTTCGATTCGCCCCATAATGCACTATGAGGGTCAACTTGCATCACAGTCAGCAGGCACATTGTAGCCATTCAGGCTACACTAAGCCCTGGAGCCCCACCCCCCGTTATATAAGGCAGCCTCCGGCTTGTCAGAGCTCATCCTGTACTTTTTTTTTTTTTTTGTGTGTCAAACTGACACTTTTGTTGCATGCACAGCCTTGCTAATTGATATTGTGTGTGCCACTGCCAGCAGCCCAGCACATTCAGTGACTACCTGTGTGTGTGACAGGGAGCTGCACATTGTACTACCCAGTACTGCATATACCCCAGTACCTGTTGTGTTTACTTAACCCACCTCATCACTGCATATACCTAGCTTTGTGTTGAGTGAACCCAGCTCACTGCATATAACTACCTGTTGTGTTGAGTGAGAACCCACCTCACTGCATCTTAAGTACCTTTACTGTTCAGTGAACCCAGCACTCGGCATCTAACTACCCAGTACCTGTTGTGTTTACCTAACCCACCTCATCACTGCATATACCTAGCGTTGTGTTGAGTGAACCCAGCTCACTGCATCTAACTACCTGTTGTGTTGAATGAGAACCCACCTGGCCACCTCACTGCATCTAACTACCTGTTGTGTTGAGTGAGAACAGACCTCACTGCATCTTAAGTACCTTTACTGTTCAGTGAACCCAGCTCACTGCATCTAACTACCTGTGGTGTTCAGTGAACCCAGCTCACTGCATCTAACTACCTGTTGTGTTGAGTGAGAACCCACCTCACTGCAAATAGCTAGCATACCCCCAAGATGGACAAAATGGACAAACCAGGTAGAGGAAGAGGTAGAGGCAGATTCAGAGGAAGGCCACCAGGCATCGGCAGGTCTGTGGCTGTGCGAGGTGGTGTTGCTGTGATTTCGTGCGGACCTGCCCCAAAATACAGTGCTCAGAAGAAGGCACGTGCCATTACTTCCCAAAATCGTGAAGAGGTGCTTGAGTATTTACCACAGAACACCTCATCTCCCGCAGCCACCAGCGCTACAACAAGCACCACATCCGCTGCATTTGACACTTCGCAGGAGTTATTTGGTGGTGGTGGTGAAATCACGGATTCCCAGCCACTACTGCAACAACAACAAGAAGGCGCAGGTACACCACCTCATACGTCTGAGTTAGGTGGCGATAGTATGGACGTAACGTGTGTGGATGGGGATGATGGTGGACCACCTGAAGTTGGTGCACTTGAGGAGGTGTCTGAGGAAAGCGCAGCTGGCTAGGAGGATTATGATGACGATTATACGGATACCACATATGTTCCCGGTAGAGGAGATAACCAGGGGGACAGTTCAGAGGAGGAGTCAGAGAGGAGTAGGCGGAGACTACTCCATGATAGAAGCAGAGGGAGCTCGTCCTCAGAAACAGCTGGGGGCAGTGTCCGGCGCCATGTATCACCAGCTATGGCCAGCCAGCCAACATGCCCTTCAACGTCAGCTGCTGATGCCACTGTAGCGCCATCACCCCAGGGGGGTTCAGCGGTTTGCAAATTTTTTCACGTGTGTGTCTCAGATCGGAGCAAAGCCATCTGTTGTCTCTGCCAGCAAAAATTGAGCCGTGGAAAGGCCAACTCTCACGTAGGGACAAGTGCCTTACGAAGGCACCTGGAGAGAAGGCACAAACAGCTATGGCAAGAACACCTGAGGAAAAGCAGCACCCCTCAAAAGACAAGCCACCCTCCTTCTCCTCTTCCTCCTTCAGGTGCATCGTCTTCATCCGCTTTCTCCCTTGCGCCTTCACAGCCACCCTCCTCCACACCGCCTCTTCCCTTCAGCGGTTCCTTCTCCTCTGCCCACAGCAGTACCCAGCTGTCCGTGAAGGAAGTATTTGAGCGGAAGAAGCAAATGTCTGCCAGTCACCCTCTTGCCCGGCGTCTGACAGCTGGCGTGGCGGAACTATTAGCTCGCCAGCTATTACCATACAAGCTGGTGGAGTCGGAGGCTTTCCGTAAGTTTGTGGCCATTGGTACACCGCAACGGAAGATACCAGGCCGCAATTATTTTTCACAAAAGGCCATACCCAAACTGTACCGTGCAGTTGAGAGGCAAGTGGTGTCATCTCTGGCACACAGCGTTGGGTCAAGGGTCCACCTCACCACGGATGCCTGGTCTGCCAAGCACGGGCAGGGCCACTACATTACATACACAGCCCATTGGGTCAACCTGCTGACCGATGGCAGCAAGCAGGGAGTACGTGGCTGCGCAGAGGACCGACTTGTCACACCTCCACGGCTTGCAGGCAGGCCTCCAGCCACCTCCTCTCCACCTGCTATCACCGCTTCACTGTCGTCATCCTCCTCCTCCTTGGCTGGTGCCGCCATCTCCTCTCCAGCTACACAGCCTCAACACCCCAGGGCCTATGCTGCATGCCAGGTGCGACGGTGTCATGCAGTGTTAGACATGTCTTGCCTGAAAGCGGAGAGTCACACTGGAGCAGCTCTCCTGGCTGCTCTTAACAAACAGGTGGAGCAATGGCTGACCCCGCACAAGCTTGAGATCGGCAACGTGGTGTGTGACAATGGCAGCAATCTCATTGCTGCGTTGAATTTGGGAAAGCTGACACACATACCCTGCATGGCACATGTGCTTAATCTGGTCGTGCAAAGATTTGTGTCCAAGTACCCAGGCTTAGAGGACGTCCTGAAGCAGGTCAGGAAGTTGTGTGGGCATTTCAGGCGCTCTTACAAGGCCATGGCACGCTTTGCGGAGATTCAGCGTAGAATCAACTTGCCGGTGAGACGCCAGATTTGCGATAGCCCAACTCGCTGGAATTCCACCCTGCTGATGTTCTCTCGCCTGCTAGACCAGGAGAAAGCCGTCACCCAGTACCTGTATCATTACAGTACAAGGACACAATCTGGGAGGATGGGGATGTTGTGGCCCAACAACTGGACACTGATGCGAAATGCATGCAGGGTCATGGAGCCCTTTGAGGAGGTGACCAAACTGGTGAGTCGCGATGGGGGCACCATCAGCGACTTGATCCCCTACGCCTACTTCCAGGAGAGTGCCGTGCGTAGAGTGGTGGATACAGCTGTGGAGGAGCGTGAACAAGAAGAGTTAGGGCAGCAGGAGTCGTGGGAGCCATTTACACACGAACCCGATGTTTCCACAACACCGGCGGCAGCACAGAGGGAGGAGGAGGAGGAAGAAGAGGAGTGGTGTGGGGAAGGAGAGGAGTCAGACTCTGATGATGGTGATGATGAGGAAGGTGTTTCTGTGGAGGAGGAAGAGGCGGCGGAAGGAGAACAACCGCGGCAGCCATCACAGGGGGCTTCTGCTGCTCCACGTTCCCGTGGTATTGTTCGTGGCTGGGGGGAGGAAGAGGAGTTGCGTCCCGTCACTGAGGAAGAGCAAGAGGAGATGGAGAGTACGTCTGCATCCAGCTTTGTGCAGATGTTTTCTTTCATGTTGTCCAGCCTGTTGAGGGACCCCCCGTAGCAAAAAACTCAAGACGAATGACTTGTGCTGGGTGGCCACGCTACTAGACCCTCGGTACAGGCACAAAGTGGCGGACCTCTTAGCAACTCAACAAAAGGCGGAAAGGATGCAGCACTTGCAGAACAAGCTGTCGATTATTCTTTACAATGCATTTAAGGGTGATGTGGCTGCACAACGCAATTAAGGTACCACTGGCAGTAACCCTCCTCCTCCCAAGTCCACGCAGGCAAGAACAGGACGCTCCAGCGATCTCGGGGTGATGTCGGACATGCGGACGTTCTTTAGTCCAACTCCTTGCCATAGTCCTTCCGGATCCACCCTCCACCAACGCCTGGACCGGCAGGTAGCCGACTACCTGACCTAGAGTGTGGATGTAGACTCTGCGAAAAGCGACGATGAACCCTTGGACTACTGGTTGCGCAGGCTTGACCTGTGGCCAGAGCTGTCCCAATTTGCCATACAACTTCTTTCTTGCCCTGCCGCAAGCGTCCTGTCAGAAAGGACCTTCAGTGCAGCTGGAGGCATAGTTACTGAGAAGAGAAGTCGCCTAAGTCACGACAGTGTTCAGTACCTGACCTTTATCAAAATGAATGAGGAATGGATCACGGAGGGCTACCGCACGACCGAAGACTAAGTCAGTCCCCACACACAGCATCTCTGCCTGCAGGCCGCTTGACTGCCTTCTCCGCCACTACCAACAGGGTCCAGGACTCTAGGCGGATTCCTGAATTTTTAAGGCCGCTGCTAGCAGCGGCCGCTACACTAATTTTTCTGGTGCGTGTACATGTGCCCATCCCCCTTCGTGATCATTACCTTGCCGCGGTGAAGGGGCTTGCGCATCACAATGAAGCAATGACCGCCGGGTATTTGAGTGTCTCGGGTGGGGGTGGCACACAAAAGATAATAAGGTCGTTGCTTCATTGTGGTCAGACCAAATTTGATCAGCTGGACAGTCACTGTTCTGTCATTCAGCTACATCAGCCGGGCGAGCATATGGGCTGAAAAGCCACCATCACCTGCACTCTCGTCATGGTGCGCACCAGTCCAGCACGGCCGTCACTACACAAACGGCTGTTTGCAGTCACTGCATACCTTTCACTGCATCTGTGACTGCACATTATACCTGGCAGTCAGTGCATAACTTGCACTTGAATGGATACACTTTTAAACAATTTAAAAATACAACCATCTAAACTTTCAAACAATTTAAAAATACAACCATCTATAATTTTCAAAAAATTTAAAAAAAGGGCAAAAAAACTTGCCCTCCGTAAAACATTCTTGGCAAATGCTTTCGACTTGGTTTGTCTTCCGCTGGCTCAAGGGTCCATCTGACCACAGATGCCTGGTCTGCAAAGCACGGTCAGGGCAGCTACAGCATGGGTCTCAGCAGGCTCCCACTTCGGGCTGGAATCCAACCTTCATTCCCCACGGTGACAATGGCAGACTTGCCCTCCATAACGGATTCCCGTTAAAGGATTTAAAGTTAATTCATTTAAAATACACAGCAGGGCCTCGAAAGTCCGCCTCCTGTATTGTTATTTTTGGTCACTACCTCGGGGCGGGCGTGCATGCCTGCCTGCTGCCCTCCTTGGATGTGTAGTGGTAGCCGTTTCTCAGGCCCCACACCGGATTCCATCCCTCATTCCCCGGCCATTACCCGGGGTCACAAATGGCAGACTTGCCCGCCTCCATATGATTCTCGTGAAAGGAATGTGGTGTCATCTTTGCCCGCCATAACTGGTTCTCGTTAAAGGATTTAAAGTACATTCATTTCAAATACACAGCAGGGCCTCGAAAGTCCTCCTCCTGTATTGTTATTTTTGGTCACTACCTCGGGGCGGGCGGGCGTGCATGCCTGCCCGCTGCCCTCCTTGGATGTGTAGTGGTAGCCGTTGCTCAAGCTCCACACCGGATTCAAACCCCTCATTCCCCGGCCATTACCCGGGGTCACAATGGCAGACTTGCCCGCCTCCACAGGATTCTCATTGTAGCGGTACTGAACAAGTACACAGCAAGTAGAAAATGTAATTTAAAAACAAAACGTAAGCTTTTTAACAATGCCATGGAAAGTTGAGAAGGAAGTCACACATTACCTGACATCACTGAGTGAGGAAGAGCAATCTCGCCATGTTGTGCAGTAGTCCAGCATGGCCGTCACTACACAAACAGCTGTTTGCGGTGCGTTACACAGTGAGTTTGGTGTGTCAGTGTGAAGCAGTACTCTAATTACACTCCCTGATTGATGTATACACATGCAAGATGTTTTAAAGCACGTTAGGCCTGCAATTTAGCATTCAATGTGATTTCTGCCCTTAAAACGCTGCTTTGCGTCACATCCAGATTTTTCCCCGGGACTTTTGGCATGTATCCCATTCCGCCATGCCCCCCTCCAGGTGTTAGACCCCTTGAAACATCTTTTCCATCACTTTTGTGGCCAGCATAATTTTTTTTATTTTTCAAAGTTCGCCTCCCCATTGAAGTCTATTGCGGTTCGTGAACTTTTCTGCGAACCGAACCTTCCGCGAAAGTTCGCGAACCGAAAATCGGAGGTTCGCGGCATCTCTAATCAGTAGCTGATAATCCCTTACCCATGAGAAATCTTTACCTTTTCTCAACTAAGTCATCAGGGGGGGTCTGTATGCGTGGGAAAAAAAAACACATTTGGCCGCACATACTCGCTCATCGCATGCTGAAAAAATGATAAATAGAACCCAAAAAATGGCTTTTGTGAAAACCGTTGGTTTTTTTGCAATGACAATTGTTAACCCTGCCTCACTGAGAAATCAACCCACAGGTTGTGCTTTTCTGCTGTTGCGCTACTTTAATTGAAGCCATGTTTCTGAAAAATAAATCTAGCTCTAATTGAAGGTTATTGTCTGTGTACTCTCACCCCAGGTGCAAAGACTTGGGTTTCTAAAGCACATTTTCAAACCGCGATGATGGGTATTATTATGATTTAAAAGGACAATGTTTGCGTTGAACAAGATAATAAAGGGAAGCTAAAAGAAGCCTACATCGGTTTCCTGGAAAACTTTATTGAAATGGAGCAATTTTAATGCCAATTCTTTTCCACAAGCCTCTTATGAGGAAAAGCAACACGCTGACAAAAATATTCCTTAATATTTTATTTAGGCAGTTGTCGCTGAGATGTTAATGATTCCCCACTGCCTTGTGTTTCTTGCATTGATGCTTGCTGTATTCTTTGATGGCTCACATCTTTCATCATGCTTAAAGGGATACTGTAGGGGGGTCGGGGGAAAATGAGCTGAACTTACCCGGGGCTTCTAATGGTCCTGTGCCTGCGCAGCCGCTTACCGATGCTCCGGCCCCGCCTCCGGTTCACTTCTGGAATTTCTGACTTTAAAGTCAGAAAACCACTGCGCCTGCGTTGCCGTGTCCTCGATCCCACTGATGTCATCAAGAGCGCACAGCGCAGGCCCAGTATGGTCTGTGTCTGCGCAGTACACTCCTGGTGACATCAGCGGGAGCGAGGATACGGCAACGCAGGCTCAGTAGTTTTCTGACTTTAAAGTCAGAAATTCCGGAAGTGAACCGGAGGCGGGGCCGGAGCATTGGGGAGTGGCTGCGCCAACACAGGATGTCTGCGGGGGACCATTAGAAGCCCTGGGTAAGTTCAGCTCATTTTCCTCCGACCCCCCTACAGTATCCCTTTAACCTCTGCCTACGCTCTGCTGCTGCTATTGTATTTTTTTTTTTTTTTACATCAGATCTGTTGCTTTTTTCCCAAAGAAAAAAAATTAAGTTTTCACTGTGCTAGTAGATATGCATGATTTGAGGATTGCATATTATGTACCTTAGAAGAGTTTGCAGGGATTTCCCTTCCCAGGCATATTATTGAAATCTCTCTCTTTCCTATCTGACAAGAAATCCTCCATCTTACCTACAGATATGTTCTTTCACCTGCTCTGGGCTTATTTCTGTCCAGGTTTATTTGATACCTCTCTGTTGTTATTCTTGTAGGCATCCTTTAGTATCACTGAAAAATAACAATGTTTCTACATAAACCTTTCCACTAACTAATTTAAGCAATCTGTTACAAACTTGAACATATGAAATGGAGCATAAGATGAATAAATGCTTATCTTAGTGAACACAACATGTCAAAATAATCCGTAGTAAAAGATATCCAGCTTGCTGAAGGGATTTGAGTTCCTGAATCCCCTTCTCAAAGTGAAATTCTACCTTTTGTTATGAAATTTGCTATGAGGTGAATCAGGAATATGCAAGTCCTTTTGCAATGTAATGTTATTGAGAATTATCTGTTTCATTTTCCACCTGCTGTGCATGTGTTGAAGCCTGGATGCATATATATAGTTGCACACTGCCCAGTAAAGCAGGGCATCTCTAAACTAGAATTTTCAGATATGTCTCAAGCATTTCTTAATGTTCGTGATGGTCGTGTCTAGTAGAACTCATAAAGAAGCATGTGATCAATTTGGTCAGGTGATAGATATGCAATCAGAGCTTTGCAAATCTATCAGCTGTTCAAACAAATCACTAGCTTCTCCATGAGTTCTCATAGACATGACCATCACTACTTAAAGGGGACCTTCAGCCTAAACAAACATACTGTCATTAAGTTACATTAGTTATGTTAATTAGAGTAGATAGGTAATATAATCTCTTACTCACCCTGGTTTAAAAGAACAGGCAAATCTTTGTGATGTATGGGGGCTGCCATCTTTGTCATGGGGGCAGCCATCTTCTTGGTTGAAAGGAGGTGACAAGGAGCAGGAGACACAGTTCCAACTGTCCTGTGTCCTGATTACCCCTTCTAGCTACACACGCTAGGCTTCAAATGTCAAATTCAAAATGTAAGAAAAATTTTTTTGCACCAAAACAGCAAAATGAGAACAACAACATCAGAAATCCCATCATGCTTTGCACAGTATCAGGGGAAAAAAGCCAGGGCAGTTTTCTTCTGTGCAGCTAAAAATGAGGCTTGCAAAAGAGAAACAAAGTTCTGATGCTGTGAAACTGTTAAAGAAACATCAGGCCTTTTCAGTGCTGCTGAGTCGATTTTTAGTCTGGAGGTTCACTTTAACGTGTTTTTCCTTGGATGTGTGTGGAGTTAGCTGCCAGGCAAATGTGTTTTCAAACGTAAAAATAATACATATATAAAACTACTGAGGAAGGTTTGGTTTTGAAAAGTTACAAAATGTTGCAAGAACATATTGTTTTAGGCACCTTATAATCCACTGAAGCACCAGTTTCTCAAAATGATTAAGACACTGACTAACTATATATATATATATATATATAGATAGATAGATAGATAGATAGATAGATAGATAGATAGATAGATAGATATACAACAATTTCAGATGTATTTGACTTAAGGAGAGCTCCAAGGAGTCCAGATGTATTTTCCAGGAGAAGTTTTCATTCTATGACCCCTCACCACTGTACTGCCTGTAGTACTTCCCCTAAAAATGTATTCGCAAGAAGCTACCCGGGTCTTTTTTTTACTGGTAGTTCTAGAATCTGGTACTAGAATGACTGTAAGATTCCACCTGACCATATACCAACCTGTATATACACCATATATCAAAAACATATTTTTTGTGGATGGGAACAGAATAATTCCCACAATGCCATTCTCCACCACTTGACTTCAAACCTGCCCTTAAAATTCACATAATCCATTTAGATTACACAAGATCTTGAACAATCATCCAATTAAAGTCAAGTTAAAACTCAGTTTGACTCATGGACCAGGAGGCACTCTTGGAGTGCAGTTACCATTTAATCATGCTTTAACCTGCAGATTGTAAGCATAGTGATTAGTGGCTACTGCATTGTCCCGGGTTCAGTGTGGTTTCATGAAGCAATTTGCTCCTGGAGAACAACTCCTACCCTGTCAAACAGGGTTTGTACTTGGCTTTAGAAGGGCAACTAATAAAACCCCAACTGTAATAGGTCATCATGCCCATTTCATGCCTGAAACTTATTTTTTTTCCCCTAAAAATTGTGTTTGATTACAGATATGCTTAGTGAACCCCATGAAACTCATCTGCTTTCTCTGGTGTTTCCCTTTAATTGTTTTCTCTAACACAGTTGACCTCTGCAGTGACTAGAGCTCATTTGTAATTGTATGCCTTTCTTAGGGCCCATTCACACCTGAGCGGGAATCGCACGATTCCCGCTCGCGGCAAACCGCTAGCGGTTCTGCAAGAACCGCTACACATTGTAGCCAGTGGCCGTGTTCTCACTGCCGCGGTTGCGGTTAGCGATAACCGCAACCGCGTTGCATGCAGCGGTTTGCCGGCGACGAGCGTTCCGCGATTTGCGATCGTGATTAGCGTGCATAGCACGCTAATCGCGATCGCTCCAAAACCGCCGCAGTGTCCAGTGATTTTTCCGCGCTAATCGCGGGAAAATCACTCCCGCAGAACGCCGGCGGTAATCGCCGGCGTTCTGCGATTGTAAGTGTGAATGGGCCCTTAGGTTATGTTTCTGTTGTGTTTTTTTGTTTGTTTGTTTTATTATATTTTGGCTGAGCATTGCTATAGCATCAGTTTGGGATAGTTATGTGTGAAGATTACACTAACTCTCTTCATTGACTCTGATCTAGAGCTAATGCTGAAGCACAGTCTTCGGTGAAGCACAACTTGAAGAGTGAATCAACTGCTAAAGAGAAAGAGGAAGGAGAACATGATATTGCAGAGAATCAAGCTGTGGAATCAAGTGATGAAGATAAACAAGTGGAAGAAGGCAAGAAGAAGAAGCAACGAACAGGATTTAGGGATCGAAAGGTAACGTTTTGAAAAGTCAATGTCCATGGCAGGATTCAGATTCAATAAAAAATTCTTGAATGTGGGACTACAGCTATAATTTAGTTATAAGTGTAGTAGGGAAAGGTTAAATGCCTTTGTCAGTGTTTGTACTACTGTCTTTAACCCCGTTTGGGATATGTCTCCTCTGTTTCTTTCTCTATGATATCTTACACTTTCCTGTGAGCTAAGCTGTCTTACTTACTCTTTCTCTGGAAGGCAGTCTTCCTTAAAGGCTGGATAGTGTAATGGTTAAGGGCTCTGCCTCTGACATGGGAGACCAGGGTTCGAATCTCGGCTCCGCCTGTTCAGTAAGCCAGCACCTATTTAGCAGGAGACCTTAGGCAAGTCTCCCTAACACTGCTACTGCCTATAGAGCGCGTCCTAGTGGCTGCAGCTCTGGCGCTTTGAGTCCGCCAGGAGAAAAGCGCTATATAAGTGTTTGTCTTTGTCTTTTTTGTCTTTAAAGGATACATCCGGCATGTTAAAGAAAAAAAAATCACATAGGGGCTTCTTCCAGCCCTTGGAAGTTTGTTAGGTCCCACGGTGCCGTTCCGCTCTGAGCCAGGCCTCCTGTCTTCCCTCCATAAGATCGCGACCCGCAGGATGATCAAATCCTTCAACACACTGTACACAAATCGATTGAAATACTCCCTGTCCCAGAGAGCTGTATGAACCAAGACTAAACACTAGAGGCCAAACACTAGGGCCACCGTGGCAGGTAGCTTACATGACCACTAGTGGCCTCTCGTGTTTGTCATGTGACAAACTGCTTCCTGGGAGTGAAGAGACAGGGAGAATCCCCAGTGGTGGAGAGAAAACATGTGGAAGTGCCAACGGACAGGCTAAATTGAATGCCACTTGCCATGTGTTCCCAACCAGCCGCTTATTGAGCAAAATCTTTCATCTGGCATGATCAACCAAATTGATACATTTTGGCCGAAAATCAACCTGAAATCGTTTACAGCAGGGGTGCCCACACTTTTTTGGCTCGCGAGCTACTTTACAATTTGCAGAGTCCAGGAGATCTACCAACATTTACAGTATAGGTGCCTTCAGTATAGGCAGCTAGGTGTAGGTGCCTACAGTATAGATAGCTAGGTATAGGTGCCGTCAGTATAGATAGCTAGGTATAGGAGCCTTCAGTATAGGTAGCTAGGTATAGTATAGCTAGGTATAGGTGCCTTCAGTATAGATAGCCAGGTATAGGTAGTTAGGTATAGGTGCCTTCAGTATAGATAGCTAGGTGTGGAGGCCTTCTGTATAGGTAGCCAGGTGTAGGTTGTTAGGTATAGGTGCCTTCAGTATAGACAGCTAGGTGTAGCTGCCTGGGTGCCACTTACCTCCCTCCAGCTCCAGCGGCGGTGTCTGGGGCTCGTCCTACTCTCCTCTCGTTCAGTCGCGTCTGGCTGGAGGGCAGATGAGCAAGCCGGCGGTTGAGGGAACGCTCCCGCGGGCAAAGGGGCAGCATTATGCCCGGAGCCGCCCTCAGCCATGACATCACGTCATGGCAGAGCTGCCCCTGGCCTCACCTCTTCAACAGCGGCGCCTCTCTCCTCCCCTGCCTTCTGATTGGCCAACGGCTGGCAGCAGAATTTAATGCGATATGGCCGCGATCTACCAAATAGGTGGTTGTGATCTACCGGTAGATCGCAATCGACCTATTGGGCTTCTCGGGTTTACAGTATCGATTTATTGCAGATTTGATCAAATGATTAAATTGGCTGGATATCGATAAAAAAAAAATCGATCAATGTTTGGCCACCTCAAGTGTAATTTAGTTTGTATGTTCTCCATTGTAATATTGCAGAATACAATGGATGAAGGCTGGAAGAAAGCTCTCAGCAATACTCTAGGTGCCTCTTGAATTTGGATAGAACACCTCCCTAGTGATAAGACAGCAATTAAAACCCGATACATTGTATCCCTTCTCCAGTTTGTACAGAAGTATGAAGTTCTATTTATTGTTTTCTTATTAGCTTTAAATTGAAACCTAATGTAATTAAGCCCTGAAAATTCAATATTGGCCAAAATATGAGGTGTGGTGACCTAAATGGTTCTCATGAGGCTATCCGCTGCCTGGCTGTCCCTGCCACGACTGCTGGGAGTTAACTCAGACAGTGTGTATTAACTGATCCCCACCCTGTGCATTTATCATCAACGTGTCTATAACATGCAGTGTGGTCATGCATGTGGGTGCAATTAGAAGAGATGGATAGGCAGATGGGAAGAACATGTGCCTAAGTAAATGCATTGATTGGGGAGGAGGGATAGAGGCAGATAGATAGCTTTGATAGATTTATTGATAGACTAGTATATTAGCGTGTGCATTTTGCCTACTCCTGTGATTTTCATTCTTTGAAATGCAGTACTTGAATTAGCTACATTTACTATTGCTATTTTGAAAGACTGATGTAGTCAGCTTTTTATAGTTCTTGCACATTGGCTTCTATTGATTTCTAAAGGCTAGCCTGACAGTCCAAAGACACAGCTGAAATCTCGAGAAAAGCAGAATTCATTCAGTAAATAAGAATGTATGCATGGTTGCATTGTCTAGTTATCGCTAGTCTCATATAAATACAACGCCGGTGCCTTGGAGAAGAGTGTTATAAATGGAGGTGTTTCAGCCCCAGCTGCAGCTTCCTTTGAATTGTAAGCCGAGTAATGAAAACTGAAAGGAATATTTTGGATAAATCGCAGCCTGAAAGTATGTGCTCAGAAAAAGTACCCGCTGCAAGAATTTTATTTTAATTTCCTTCAGAGCAATTTCACTTGTTCTAGTTTATTGCATTATATTTTAGACGCCGTGCTTTTTACACCGTGTACATGCTGTAGAGTATTGATTCCATTGTGTTAATATGCATAGCGTCATAAAATGTAATGCCTTTTCCCTACTATGTGCTGTGTATTGCATCAGTCCTAATGTTAATAGATTCTGCTTCTAATCACAGGAGCGCAAGTCTAACCACAAGAGCCCTGTTCTAAAAATCAGCAGTGGACCTGACGCTACTGGAAATAGATTTGCACAAATATATACTTACCGTACTTGTGGATCTATATTTAAAGTGGATCAGAGATTAACTTTTACACATTGCATAATTGTGTTCCTTTCCTATTGTTTATAGGGCATTCCTCAAGCCAAATACTTTTTTTTGTTTTTCTTTTAATACTCTAATTCCCTATAAACTTAACAAGCCATGCCCACAGGTTTTCAGAGAGCCAAGGCACTTTCAGACAGTAGCAAGGGCTCATGGGAGCTCAGTGTGGGGAGGAGGGAGGTATTACTAGCCAGAGATTTCAGAGGCAGAGGGGGGGGGGGGGGGGGGGAGGGAGGAGGAGGGGAGATTAGGTTTTTTTGCTCAAGATGCAGATAAGCCTGCCTCTGTGTAATGTTTACAAACAACATGGCTGCTGTCATTGTATCACAGGAAGAAATAATCATATTCGATTAAAGCTTTTTGCAGCTAGATTTGCTGTGTAAACTATCTAAACTTTAGATAAAATATATAGACAAGTTACTTGTTATAGTTAGTTTTTCATCTCGGATCCGCTTTAAGGGCAGGGGCACAGCTAAGGTTTTTGTAGCCCTCTGTGTCTCTTGTCTCCCTGTGTTACCTCTGTTCCTTTGTCTTTTGTTTGTCCCCCTCTGTGTCACTTAATGTCCTGTGTTTTGTTTTTTTTGTCTGCCTGTGTCACTCTGTTTCCATGTACCTATTTTGTCTCCCTCTGTGTCATTTTTTGGGCCCCCGCCTTTCCCCATTCCCACCGGCTTCTCCCGTCACCTCTTGCTCCCTGCTTCCCCGTGTCACCTCCTGTGCCACCATGGCTTACCCATGTCATTTCTTGTCCCCCTAGCTTCCCTCTCTGTCACCTCGTCCCCCCAGCTCCCCCTCCCATGTCACCTCTTGTGCCCCAGCTTCCTCCCTGTATCACCTCTTGTCCCCCCATGTTACCTCTTGTCAAACCAGCTTCCACCTGTCATTTCTTGTTTCCCCCCCCCCCCATCATTTATTGTCCTCTCCACTTTCCCTCTGTGTCATCTCTTGTCCCCCCAGCCCCCCATCACTTTTTGTGCCCCAGCTTCCTTTGTCACCTTGTCCCTCATCTTCCCTCCTTTGTCATCTCATGTCCCCCAGCTTTCCTGCCCCCCCCCCTGTGTTCATCTCTTGTCCCCCCATCTTCCCCCCTTAGTTGTCAATGTCCTCCCAGCTTCCCCCGTGTCATCTCTTGTCCCCGACTCCTCCCTCCCTGTGCCCAACAACCCTTCAGCTTCCCCTCCTGTGTCACCAAGTCCCCCTCCGTCCCTCCCTGTGCTCCATGGTCCCCTTGACAAATATCTCACATGGCCTCGATCGAACCGCATAGCGTCCTGGCTGTCACTGTGGTTACTTCTGGCATGTGCATCTCATGATGTCAGATGCGGTTGCTGGAAGTATCCATGGTGGCAGCCAGGACGCTATGCAGCGAGCAGCAGGAGATCGGCAAGGTTAAGCGTGGATCGGGGACATGTGAGTTATTTGTTAAGGGGGCCACGGAGCACAGGAAGGGAGGGGGGGATGTGGTGACACAGAAGGGAAAGCTGTGGGGCACATGGCGATGGCAGCCAGGCTGCCACCCCAGCTAGGCGATGCCCCTTGCTTGTAGCTAGCGGCGGTACTGTCCACGTTTTGATTTCAGTGAGTTTTATATAGTAAATAAAGATAAAACTGTTTTAGGCATTTGCCATTTTGGAATCCCTGTGTCTAAAGTCATTTTCTCCCTTACTCTGGGAGGAGGGCAGCCAATGCAAACACAGACAGTCTTTAGACACTACCACCCAGCTCTGCAATAGAAAGTGCATTGTCATTGTGTGACTCTGCAGCTTCTCAGCATGAGGAATATTAGCCAATCGGAGAGGATCAGAGGTGTGGGAGGGGGAAACAGGAGGGAAAGAGGCTTCAGCCAATCAGGCTGCATTAGTTAAGGGTCCTTATACACTTAATCAGTTGCTCTGTTATAACTGAAAGAATACTAATTTTCAAAGTAATGCCCATGTTTTCCTATGGCACCTTTTACACTTAAAGGACCACTACCGTGAATCATTAAATTTTCAGCCATCCCACAGTAGATATAACTAGTATATAGAAACCTTGCTGTGGTTTATTTTTTTATTATTTGTGACGGCCCTTTAATTTTACATATATCACTGTATTCTGGGTTCCGTCAGACCCTGACATAACGCTGACGGACTTTTGTAAATAGCAGCTACCGCAGGGGGAGCCTTTTCAGGTTTGGGAGAAAAAAACATATGGTTTAGCCCTGCTTTTGCAACTGCCAAAAACTGTAGTGCAGAGCTCACCTGCCGCCCGACTTCCCAATTATGACCTACCGTTACAGCCGAAGGCCCCCCCCCCCCCCCGAACTCTGCAATTCATCAGGCTTCGAGGGAGGTAGCTGTCAGCGCAGACTCTGCTGCGCAATGAGCCGCTCTCCCTCTGTTATCCATTCCCCGCTTGTCTGCTATTGATGACGTGCAGCTAATGAGCCGCTCTGCCGTCGACTGCCGAGGCTCTGCGTGAATGAATGGAGGGAAGGAGCGGCATCTTACAAAGCGGCTCATGAGCCGGCTCTGCATGAGTGAATGGAGGAAAGAAGCGGCTGTAACGGCAGGTCATAGTGGGGATGTCGGGCAGCAGGTGAGCTCTGCACTACAGTTTTTGGCAGTTGCAAAAGCAGAGCTAAACCATCTGTTTTTTTTCTCCAAATCCTCAAAAGGCTCCTGTGACTGCTATTTACAAAAGTCCGTCAGCGTTATGCCAGGGTCTGATGGACCCAGAATACAGTGATGTGTAAAATTAAAGGGCCATCACAAATAATAAAAAAAAAAACACAACAAGGCTTCTATATACTTGTTATATCTACTGTGGGATGGCTGAAAATGAAATGATTCGCGGTAGTGGTCCTTTAACGCGTTTTAACTGAAATATTTTTTACAATGCGCTGCTATGAAAAAAACGCGGACCAACATGCACTAACGCGTACTAACGCACACTAACGCATGCTAACTGATTAAGTGTAAATGGGGCCAAAGTCTGAAGGTAAAGTAAAGAAGAAAAAAAAGACAACCCAGCATGCCCTGCAACCTCCTTTATGCGGCAGAGGTACCAAATAAGAGCCAGGTAAACTCGGGAGTGATTTTTTTTACTTTTGGATTGCCTGGTTAGCACCCTTATCACTTGTTTACCAGATAAAAATAAAGCATTGATTTTATGCCTGACAGTTATGCTTTAAGGGTTTCTATTTAGCCATATCTTTGTAAGTGATTGTGATAGTTGGATGCTATGCCTGTACAGTCACAGAAGACTAAGCAGAACTGCTAATGTCTACATGTCATAATGTTTTTTTAAAGTGATTGGGAACTGAAATGTTAATAAAAAAGTCAGATACTCACCTAAGGAGAGGGAGGCTCTGGGTCCCATAGAGCATTCCCTCTCCTCTCCCGGTCCACGTTGTTGCGCTGGCTTCTGCATAGCGGTATTCGACTGCTTCGGTGAAATACCGATGTTTGCCCGCCGAAGGGAGGCTTCGGAAATGCTTCCCGAGCCCAAGTGCGGGGCGCCCACTATGACGCACTCTCGCGTGCGCAGTATGGAGTTGCCTGTCTTCGGGAGGACTCGGCTCCCGAAGACTTCCAAAGTCCACGTGGCGGGGAATGTGAACGGGGGAGCCAGCGCTGCACCGAGGTCATCAGGAGAGGAGAGGGAAGGCTCATTAGGACCTGAGCCTTCCCTCTCCTTAGGTGAGTATCTGATTTTTTTTTTAATTCAGTTATCGATTCCCATTAGCTTTAAGGTGCCTATAAACAGGTCAATTTATTTCCCAGAAAATACATTTTACCTATATAATCTATTAATGCAGAGATGACAAATTCAGCAGAACTATAAAGAGAACTTATGTAAAGAATGATTAACTAAGAAGCCCATATGCTACTTTATTTAGTACTGCAGCCACCTACTTTTCTCTGGAGTCCATTTCATGGTGGCCAACAAGATATACCGTAATCTGATTGTTTGATAGGACCATCACATTTATAGTAAAATTTATCATAATTTTTAGTTGCGTTGATGTTGAATGACCTGTATATCTGCAGGTTTTTGTCCTAAAAATCAATACATGAAGACTTAAAAATTTAGTTTGGTTGATGTTGAATTGAAAAACGATTCTTTGGTTTGCAGACAGACATTTAATCAATCAGACTTTGACTTTTCATCGTAATAACTTGGATCATAAAAAAAGATAATTTTGAAAAATGACTTGTGCATGACCAGCATTAACTGTGGGTACTGATAGACTTTACATATTGTATCTGCCCACTGTCTCTTTCCAGGTGTAAATGCTGTTTTCTCTTTAAACTGAATGCTGCGTGAATGAGTCTCTTATTATTTTGCCTACGGGTGACAGAAACATTGATTGAACTCATGTTTCCTTGAGTGGATGTGGGATAACTTTGTGGGAAATGTGAACTGCTACCTGCCTTGTGTGTAGAAGTTTATAATGCTTCAGATAGTACACTTAAGATAGATTCCCACCGCACAGGCTGCTGTGGACTGAGGCCTATGTCAAACAACCTCCATTACTAAGGTTATTACTACCTTCAATGCAGCGAAGTGAATCCAAATTCCCATTTATAGGCTAATGGTGTGGGATGGCTGAAAATGAAATGATTCGCGGTAGTGGTCCTTTAACGCGTTTTAACTGAAATATTTTTTACAATGCGCTGCTATGAAAAAAACGCGGACCAACATGCACTAACGCGTACTAACGCACACTAACGCATGCTAACTGATTAAGTGTAAATGGGGCCAAAGTCTGAAGGTAAAGTAAAGAAGAAAAAAAAGACAACCCAGCATGCCCTGCAACCTCCTTTATGCGGCAGAGGTACCAAATAAGAGCCAGGTAAACTCGGGAGTGATTTTTTTTACTTTTGGATTGCCTGGTTAGCACCCTTATCACTTGTTTACCAGATAAAAATAAAGCATTGATTTTATGCCTGACAGTTATGCTTTAAGGGTTTCTATTTAGCCATATCTTTGTAAGTGATTGTGATAGTTGGATGCTATGCCTGTACAGTCACAGAAGACTAAGCAGAACTGCTAATGTCTACATGTCATAATGTTTTTTTAAAGTGATTGGGAACTGAAATGTTAATAAAAAAGTCAGATACTCACCTAAGGAGAGGGAGGCTCTGGGTCCCATAGAGCATTCCCTCTCCTCTCCCGGTCCACGTTGTTGCGCTGGCTTCTGCATAGCGGTATTCGACTGCTTCGGTGAAATACCGATGTTTGCCCGCCGAAGGGAGGCTTCGGAAATGCTTCCCGAGCCCAAGTGCGGGGCGCCCACTATGACGCACTCTCGCGTGCGCAGTATGGAGTTGCCTGTCTTCGGGAGGACTCGGCTCCCGAAGACTTCCGAAGTCCACGTGGCGGGGAATGTGAACGGGGGAGCCAGCGCTGCACCGAGGTCATCAGGAGAGGAGAGGGAAGGCTCATTAGGACCTGAGCCTTCCCTCTCCTTAGGTGAGTATCTGATTTTTTTTTTAATTCAGTTATCGATTCCCATTAGCTTTAAGGTGCCTATAAACAGGTCAATTTATTTCCCAGAAAATACATTTTACCTATATAATCTATTAATGCAGAGATGACAAATTCAGCAGAACTATAAAGAGAACTTATGTAAAGAATGATTAACTAAGAAGCCCATATGCTACTTTATTTAGTACTGCAGCCACCTACTTTTCTCTGGAGTCCATTTCATGGTGGCCAACAAGATATACCGTAATCTGATTGTTTGATAGGACCATCACATTTATAGTAAAATTTATCATAATTTTTAGTTGCGTTGATGTTGAATGACCTGTATATCTGCAGGTTTTTGTCCTAAAAATCAATACATGAAGACTTAAAAATTTAGTTTGGTTGATGTTGAATTGAAAAACGATTCTTTGGTTTGCAGACAGACATTTAATCAATCAGACTTTGACTTTTCATCGTAATAACTTGGATCATAAAAAAAGATAATTTTGAAAAATGACTTGTGCATGACCAGCATTAACTGTGGGTACTGATAGACTTTACATATTGTATCTGCCCACTGTCTCTTTCCAGGTGTAAATGCTGTTTTCTCTTTAAACTGAATGCTGCGTGAATGAGTCTCTTATTATTTTGCCTACGGGTGACAGAAACATTGATTGAACTCATGTTTCCTTGAGTGGATGTGGGATAACTTTGTGGGAAATGTGAACTGCTACCTGCCTTGTGTGTAGAAGTTTATAATGCTTCAGATAGTACACTTAAGATAGATTCCCACCGCACAGGCTGCTGTGGACTGAGGCCTATGTCAAACAACCTCCATTACTAAGGTTATTACTACCTTCAATGCAGCGAAGTGAATCCAAATTCCCATTTATAGGCTAATGGTGTGTACACACTTGAAAGATAAATGAAAGATCTTAGACCAATTTTACCACCTTCCATGTAGTATGAGAGCCATACGCTACACAGTCTATTCTATGGAGCTGAACTCTTCATCAGATAACAACTCTTCGCAAGATGCTGCACACAAAGATGCTGTACACATTCAAAAGATCACTAACTGCAAAAGATCTGTTCCTGCAAAAGATCCGTTCCTGCAAATTCATTCATAGTCTATGATATCTGCAGATCCTCATACACACCTGGTTTAACTCTGTATGGCTCTCATACTACATGGAAGGTGGTAAAATTGGTCTGATATCTTTCATTTATCTTTCAAGTGTGTACACACCATTAGTAATGGTATAATCTTTGTAGTAAGATATAGTTGCGATAAAATGGATATGCTTGGCTGTTTTTATCATATTTAGATGTTAGCTGAAATAGCGACAAACCAAAGAAAGAATACTTTGTGATATATACAAGAATGTTTCACAAGCCTTTGATTAACTGCTGGTAACGACTTGTAATTTCCTTAGCAAATGAAAATCTCCTTTCTTAGTTTAAAGTGAAAGGTAGAAAGTATGTTCTTAGTCTTCTTTTCTGTCAGTGTTCTCACAGGTGAGTGTTTTCCTTACTTCCTGTCCAGAGAGGAAGCTGCTAAATCAGAAACAGAGACAACCCTGAAAATTCTAGGGACATAAAAGAAGTTAAGCTACCCTGTGGATTAATGGACAACAGAAGCAGCATTGTAGAAGTTCTAACCTTTACCAAAATTGAATTTTTAAATCCAAACATCCAAAAAGTCCTTCATTTTGGAGAACTATCCAAAATTCTGATTTAGTCAGAAAGTTAGCAAATCCCTTCAACAAGGACAAAAATAGCAATACAAAAGCTATATTGTTCAGTGTTCAGAGGTAGACCTTCTCTCAGGTTTTTATGCACTCCCTTGCTGAGTGACACCACAAGTTTAGGATACAGTTTTGAGTTACACTAGAAGAAAAAGTGGAAAAAAATCTGCCCATTTACGGAGCAGTAGCAGTCTAGCAGAAGTTTTAAAGGGCCAATCCAGTGAAAGATGTAAGGAGTTAAAATCTGACAGAAACAGGTTTAGTACTTTTCCATCTCTTCTTTATGGGGGATTCTCAGGGTTTTCTTTGTATTCAAGAATTTCCTGAATGGCAGTTTAACTGCCAAATTAGCAAAATACCAGCCAGCCTCCCTATTCACTTGCACAGTATTTTGTCAGTTAGACTTAGCAACCACTATTCAGGAAAGGCTTTTGAAAACAAAAAACACCTTGACAATCCCCAATGAAGAGATGGACTAGTCCAAAACTTGTCGGTTCTGTTAGATTTTAACTGCTTAAAGAAACACTCCAGCGCAAAAAAAAAAAAAGTAGGCAGTTAAAATTTGACAGAACCGACAGGTTTTGGACTAGTCCATCTTCTCATGGGGGATTCTCAGGGTTTAGTCAAAAGCAGGGCTGTGGAGTCGGAGTCGAGGAGTCTGAGCAATTTTGGGTACCTGGAGTCTGAGTCGGTGGTTTCAATTAGGGATGCTCAAAAAATTCAGCGGAATTCCGGTTTCCGCGATTCCGACCGGAATTTGGTGGTTCCGTTCCGTCGCATCGGAACGGAATTGTTATAGCGGTATGGCGGAATGTCCACGGAACGATGCGGATTTCCCCGGAATGCTAATTTTTTGTGAGCCAATCACAAAGAAGCCCCTGGAACGAGGTTAAAGTGACAAAAAACGGATTTCTGCACGAAAATAGGAATTATTTCAGCAGGAATTACAGTCTTAACAAAAACCAATCAATTCTATGTTAGCTACCTATCCCAACCAATTTGTATAGCTTCCATAGCCTACGCGACACAATAAACTGAGGAGTCGGAGTTGGAGTATTTAACCAAATCCATAGCCTTTGTAAAAATTAGACTAAGGCGTCGGAGTCGAGGAGTCTGAGCAATTTTGGGTACCTGAAGTTGGAGGTTTCATACACTGAGTTGGATGATTTTTGTACTGACTCCACATCCCTGGTCTAAAGAATTTCTTGAATGGCAGTTGCTAAGTCTAACTGCCAAAATAGTGTGCAAGTGAGTAGGGAGGCTGGCTAGTATCTTACTGTTTTGGAAGTTAAACTGCCATTCAGGAAATGCTTTTGACAACAAAGAGAACCCTGAAAATCTCACAAGAAGAGAGGGACTAGTCCAACACCAGTCGGTTCAGTCAGATTTTTAAAGAGGAACTTCAGCCTAAACAAACATACTTTAATTAAGTTACATTACTTATGTTATTTAACCACTTGAGGACCCACCCTTTACCCCCCCTTAAGGACCAGCGCTGGTTTGATTGATCTGTGCTGGGTGGGCTCTGCAGCCCCCAGCACAGATCAGGGTGCAGGCAGGGAGATCAGATTGCCCCCCTTTTTTCCCCCCTATGGGGATGATGTGCTGGGGGGGTCTGATCTCACCTGCCTGCTGTGGGTGGCGGGGGGGGCACCTCAAAGCCCCCCTCCGCGGCGAAATCCTCCCCCTCCCTCTCCTACCTGGCCCCCTCCTGGAGATCCGGCTGCACAGGACGCTATCCGTCCTGTGCAGCCAGTGACAGGCTGTCTCCTGTCACATGGCGGCGATCCCCGGCCGCTGATTGGCCGGGGATCGCCGATCTGCCTTACGGCGCTGCTGCGCAGCAGCGCCGTACAAATGTAAACAAAGCGGATTATTTCCGCTTGTGTTTACATCTAGCCTGCGAGCCGCCATCGGCGGCCCGCAGGCTATTCACGGAGCCCCCCGCCGTGATTTGACAGGAAGCAGCCGCTCGTACGAGCGGCTGCTTCCTGATTAATTAGGCTGCAGCTGGCGACGCAGTACTGCGTCGCTGGTCCTGCAGCTGCCACTTTGCCGACGCACGTTATGAGTGTGCGGTCGGCAAGTGGTTAAAACAGATAGGTAATATAATCTCTTACCCACCCTGTTTTAAAAGAACAGGCAAATGTTTGATTTCATGATGGCAGCCATCTTTTTGGTTGTAATGAGGTGACAGGGAGTATGATGCACAGTTCCAACTGTCCTGTGTCCTGATCACCCCTCCCAGTTGCTAAGCAACGTGAATAACAACATAGCAAATCCCATCATGCTCTGCACAGCATCAGGGAAAAAAGCCCGGGCTTTTTTTCTTTGATCGGTGGAGCTTAGATAAAAATACAGCAAAAAATGATGGTTTGGGAAGAAAAACAGAGTTCTGATGCTGTGAAACTGTTAAAGAAACACCAAGCCTTTTCAGTTCTGCTGAGTAGATTTTTAGTCCGGAGGTTCACTTTAACTGCTTACTTCTTTCGCTGGATTGGTCATTTAACCGTTCCCCACACTGTTAAAGGTTATCACATAAAACCTGAGTTTTGTTTTTTGTTTGTTTTTTGAAAATCGTGTTCCGTCTTGTTGTGATAGCTGTTGTTTTTATTTTGGTAGGTCATGGAATATGAAAACAGAATTAGAGCCTACTCAACGCCAGACAAAATCTTCCGCTACTTTGCCACCCTCAAAGTGATCCATGAGAGTGGGGAGTCTGAAGTATTTATGACTCCGCAGGATTTTGTACGATCTATAACACCCAATGAGAAGCAGCCAGAGAGTAAGTAAAGATACACAGCAGTTTTTAAAGGATGAAATAGATTTTGTACAATTATTACTATTTTACACAACATCAATTGGGTGTAAGATTCATTTTCTAGAAAGCACCTAAAAACCTTCCGCTGAATATAATTTACAGGTCTTCCCCCTATTACGATACAATATATTTCCATATTTCTACTTTGTTACAAATTCATAGGAATGTATTCCCTAATGTGACAATCTTTCTTTCATGTCACAGCATTCAGTGGTACCTCCATCCTTCTGTTTTATAGAACTGCTGAAACAATTCTGTGGTAATATTTCAGTCTGTAGTTTTGTGACATTTAGCAGTTATACATGTGTTTGTTTATCCTAGGGAACTGTGGCTTGCAGCCATCATTTATTTACTTATACATCTATATAATGCTGACACATTACCTAAAGAGCTTTACAAAGGAAATGACATCAAACAAGTTGTATCGCTCACCTGTCCTGTGGGGTTCACAGGGCTTTTTGGTCTCTATAAAACCTTTATACATTCAAGGTGGTTCTGGGTCACTGTGAGCTGTTTAGGTATTCCTTAATCCGATGTTCCTAAAGGCCGATACACACGTCGGATTTCCGCGAACGACGGGTCGTTTGACCGTCCCGTCGTTCCGTCGTTTGCCGGCTAAATCGGGCGTGTGTACAGACTATCATTCGCTTGATAAGAGTGAGTTTGAGAAATCCGACGTGTGTATGGGCCTTAACTTAGTAAAGGGAGAATTTGTTTTTGGGAGGGGCGCGGGAGGGAAGTCAGTTAACTTATCTGAATGTTTTGTGGATTTTGGAGGGACCTGGAGCACCCAGGATAAAACTATGCAAACATAGGAAAACATGCAATCTTCATGCAGATAGTATGGTGTCCTGGCTTGGATTGGAATCTACGACTATACTGGCTGTTATTTTTCTTTTTTGTTGATGCGGTAGTTTGTCAATGTCTGTGCTGTCTCATTTTATTCAACTCTTTTCAATAAAATAGTAAATCATTTTGGTGAAATAGTTAATTATTTTTAGAAAATTTTTACCCCCTTCCTGAAACTTCTGGGCCCACCAGCACCGGAGGTGAGGCCTTTAACAGGAGATGCTACATTGCCTTCCCTTCTTCAGGAGTTCTGTCCCTGGAGCACAAAGGGTGTGACCCCGGAAACCTAGTTTTTCCTTTATTTCAAGATCCCCTTTTTTCACCAGGGTGGGCTCAGGTGCTATTAGGGCAAATTCCTATGGCTGGCAGGTTTGCCAGTTTATAGCATTGAGAGAGTAGATTGATCACATAACCCTGCTCTTGCTAATGTGTATCGGGATCTCCTTAAACCTCGCACACACTGGCCTAGTGTGTAAAAGTTAATGGTCAATAAACCACACAGGGTGATGTGATATTGTATTCTGAAGTTTTCTGGGTTCTTCGTAGGGTCCGTTCTCACTAGGGCGATTAGCAGGTGATTCCCACTAATCTCCAAAAGTGCTAGCGCTTTTTAAACCGCTAGTGCAATTATAACTAAATGGCATTGCCACTCACTGCCACGATTGCCGCTGATCGCGGTCAATTCACGATTAACGGCAACCGCAAAACGTATTGCCAGCAGCATTTTGCCCCAATCGGGATACGGTGCTTAAACAAGCGCAGATCCTTATAGTCGGAAATCGTGGACGTGTACAATAATTGCGGTAAAATCACCCGCACAAAATGTTTTACGTGGGAATGGGCCGGTACAGTCTCCATTTTTCATTAGCGATCTTGATTCATGGTTACTGTCTTGTTGATAGCAGAATTCTCTGCATGTTGCTTGCATCCATGTTGCTTAGAGTCTCTGGAGGAGATCAATCCCCTTTGAGCTTTTCTGTTGAAATTCCCACCCGCTCATCCTTTATTTACAGATTGATCTGCATTTTCCCATTGCATGGCCTGACTAAGTGTAGAAATAGAGTACAAACTGGTTGGAAGGCTTTTAGATTGAGTAGAAGACCTTGAAGCGGAAGGACCTCCTCCAGAGTCTCTTCAAGCAAGCCGAAGATTTCAAGCAACACAGAAAAGAAGGCTGTTTGCTGCCGTGTGACTGAAGTTTTAGTGAATCAGGTTTAAAGATTTAGTGGGTAGGCTGTTCCCAATATATTCATTAATGAGTAATCATATCTTGTATGTGAATGTTTTTGATTGTATCTGTTAATTAGAGCAGGGAACATTTCTTAAGTTAATCTTTATACTTAAAATCATTATATGGAAAACATTTCTATTTCTCAGAAAATACCAAAATACCTCATTAAATTTGTTTGGAAGTCTGTCTCTTACTTAGTGTGAGTTTTCCCTTTCTCATTAAATTGTTAAGTTATGCTTTTCTGACCACAGAAAGAAACCTTAGGTGACCCTGTCTGTACAGATCAGGAAAACAATTTTTTTTCCCTGATTATGTCTACATTTTCTGGATCATTGGTAGTATACAAATAGTGTAAAGCAAAACGTGTGTATGTTGTGACGTGTTGTAGTTATCTCATCTTTATAAATTCTGTTCCTACTGATATCATGGCTGTTAAATTTATGTTAAAGCCAACCTCTAGTTTTTAAAACGGAAAATAACTCCTGTTTTAAAGTGAACCTAAACTGAAGGGGAAAAAAAAAAGTTTCACTTACCTGGGGCTTCTACCAGCCCCCTGCAGCCGCCCTGTGCCCGGAAAGTCAATCAACGATCCTCCGTCCCACGCCACAGCTAAGATTTTCTCCTATTGCTTCTGCGTAGTACGCTCTCGGCGACTGGAGCGTGAATGAGGACATGCGCGGCCAGGGCCGTGCAGGCGCAGTGGCCATCGACTGGCTAGTTTGGGGAAAATAAAACTTGGCCACGGCGGGGGACCGTAAGATTGTTGATTGCCTTTGCAGGCTCAGGGCGGCTGCAGGGGGCTGGTAGAGGCCCCAGGTAGGTTAAACTCTTCCCCCCCCCCCTTCAGTTTAGGTTCACTTTTAAAATGGATGTCCATACAAAACAACTGATTCACAATGATTTTCTGTTGAATTATCTCACCTTACATATTAACTCTCACAATTTACAGTGTATCTAAAAGGTATTCACCGTGCATCACTTTTCCCACTTTTTATTATGTTAAAGCCTTATTACAGAATGGATTACATTCACATTTTATTCAGAACTCTATACACAAAACCCCATAATGACAATGTGAAAATCGTTTACTTGAGGTTTTGGCAAACTTCTTACAAATAAAACAAATCTGAGAAATCACGTGTACAATAAGTCTTCTTAGCCTTTGCTCAATGCTTTGTTGATACACCTTTGGCAGCAATTACAGCTTCAAGTACTTTTGAAAATGATGCCACAAGCTTGGCACATCTATCCTTGGGCAGTTTAGCCCATTCTTCTTTGCAGCACCTCTCAAACTCTATTATGTTGGATGGGAAGTGTCAGTGCACAGCCATTTTAAAGTCTCTTCAGAGATGTTCAATCAGATTGAATTCTGGGCTCTGGCTGGGCCACTCAAGAACATTCACAGAGTTGTCCTGAAGCCACTGCTTTGATATCTTGGCTGTGTGCTTAGGGTTGTTAAAGATGAACCATCAGCCTAATTCAAGAGTGCTCTGGAGCAGGTTTTCATCCAGGATGTCTCTGTGCATTGCAACAATCATATTTCCTTTTATCCTGATTAGTCCTCCTGTTCCTGCTGCTGAAAAACATCCCACCAGAATGATTATGCTGCTGCCATTACGCTTCAATGTTGTGGTGATATTAGCCTGGTGATGAGCGGTGCCTGGTTTCCTTCAAACGTGATGTCTGGCATTCACACCAAAGAGATGTATCTTGGTCTCATCATAACAGAGAATTTTGTTTCTCGTGCTCTGAAAGTCCTTCAGGGGTGGAGTGGGTTCTGTCTGGTCACGCTGGCATACAGGCCTAATTGGTGGATTGCTGAAGAGATGGTTTTCCTTCTGGAAGGTTCTCCTCTCTCCACAGAGGACCTCTGGAGCCCTGACAGTGACCCTTAGGTTCTTGCTCAACTCTTTGACTACTGTGGGACTTTATATAGACAGGTGTGTGTCTTTCCAAATTATGTCCAATCAACTGAATTTACCACAGGGACTCCAATTAGGCTGCAGAAACCTCTCAAGGATGATCAGGAGAAACAGGATGCACCTGAGCTCAATTGAACTTCATGGCAAAGGCTGTGAATACTTATGTACATGTGCTTTCTCAAATATTTTATTTTTAATAAATTTGCCAAAACGTCAAGTAAACTTTTTTTTAATGGTGTCATTATGGGGTGTTGAGTGTAAAGTTCTGAGGAAATAAATTAATTTAATCCATTTGGGAATAAGGTTGTAACATAAAATATGGAAAAAGTGACGCATCGTGAAACCTTCTGGATTGCTGTAATAGCACCTTATCTCTCCTCATTTGACTAAACTCATGATTTATCTCTGCTTATCTGTTTATCTCATGATTTCTCTCCTTATTTATTTATCTCATGCATTAGCTCTCCTTACAGTAAAGATGAAAAAGAAGTAAGGTTTGTTAATCAATCCCCTTTTCTGTCCTGCACTGTGGGACCTATGTGCTTAGTTAGTGGTATGTCTCTAGTAGATCTGAGTAGGAGGGAGAGTGTAGTGGATACCAGACTTTGCCTGTTTTTTCAGAGGCGCTTGTCGTGACCTTAAGAATGCACTGTGTGTACTCCTTTCCGTTATTGCCTGAGGAAGCGAGGATATACCTGCGAAACGCGTTGCATTGTTTATTGGAGTATATAAATAAACTTGTTTGTACAAAAATCGACAATATCATGTCTACTTCGGGGAGGTGAGTCCACCACCGCCCCCTGGGGAATTTTAAAACTTTTAGATATGTTTTTATTCTTTTGGCGCCTCTGTTTTCCTTACAATAATGTTTTAGGATGAAGTTAGAGACAAGGTATGATCTTTGTTTTTTTTAATTTATTTATTTTTTAAAGATTTTCATGCAGTTGTTTATCTGTGTGTGTGTGTGTGTGTGTGGGTGGGGGGGTACTTACATTTTTTTATTGAGGAAGATACAAAAATACAAAAAGTAGCATAGGTGTAAATAAAACCATTACATTCAATAATCATAGATGTTTATCTTTTTAATTTGCTAAATGTTGCTGACTGCATTTAGTGTTCATGGTGTTTTTAAATCCTTGAATAAGCTGTAATATTAAGGTGACTGTTGATCTCCATGATCTCCATGACAACAGTATTACCATATTTAAACTGACCAATTTAGCTTTGCTGCTACATCATGAACTAATGTGCAATTGAGAATGCAAATGAATTCAGAGGAAGACATTAACTTATTATTTCTTTATTGATTAGTTGACCATTACAGTGCTAGCTTTGTTATACAAACTGGCTTGTAACTAAATAAGTGATTCTTGCCAAAAGGCTATTGTTCAGACTATAACAGCATAAATTCACTTTGTAGGCGAATTTATGCTGTATGCTTTACAGTTAAGGTACATACACACATTGGATTTTTCCAAACGACTGGTCGTTTGGACGTCTGAACAAGCGGTCGTTTGGACGCCAAATCGGGCGTGTGTACAAACGGTCATTTAGCTAAGCGGATCCGTCAAAACCAGTCTTATCAGCTGAACGACCGCTTGTACACACGCCCGATTTGACGTCCAAATGACCGTTCATTTGGAAAAATCCGACGTGCGTACGCACTTCTAAACTGGTCATACACAGTACCAGAGCTGTGGAATTGGATTTGCAAGCAGTCATTGGGTACCTGGAGTTGGAGTCATCAAAAATGTATACAGTGTATTCTGACACTTAATACATTTCAAATTATAACGACAAAAAACAGTACCGTATATACTTGCATATATTCCAAATTTTTCAGCACAAAAAAAATGTGGTGAAAAGTTACTACTTCGGCTTATATGCAAGACAGTGGAGAAGAACGGATGGTGGAGCCAAAAACAGCCCCCTCAGTTTAAATTGATACTTTACAAGGGATTTGGCCTTCCTTACTTAAGATTTCTTAAAGTAGCCATACATCTATCGATTTTGCGGCCCAATCGACCATTCAGTTCAATAAATTTATCAAATCAGATGATATTTGGTGCTTCAACAAGCATGCCTCACTAACAATTCGAATATATTGATCAAGCATGCTGGGAAATCTCTGGCCGACGTGGTTGATCAGGTGTGTGATGGTTGCGACGACCCATCAACGTGACAGAACTCCTGGCTGCTGTCCTACCGAATGTAAATGCAGCCCCTCCCCCCTGTGCCGGTGCATTCAAATATTACCTGCTCCAGCTGCTGAGACTGTCCAACTGTTCCTCGTTTCATAGCGCATTAGCATGGAGCTGTATTATGGCCGCGCTTGTGTTTGAAGTGGTGTGGCCCCGATCAGATTTCAGACAAGCCCTTGTTGGGCATCCTTTGGGGTGGTCCACAAGCAGCAATGGGGGACCAGAGGACGCCTTTGGAAGCCTCTACAGGATCCAGAGGCTTCCCTCTTCCTTTTATTTCCTTTTTCAGTCTGGTACACTTGAAGTCCATGTGCAGTACTTAGGCTTCAATTCATCAAAAGCTGTTTGATAAAAAAATCGGGAAAATAGTGAATTCGGTATTTTAGAGGTTTTTTTTACTAATTCATCAATATTTTCAAAGGTTTGGTAGAAGTTTGGTAATTTACCGAAATACTATGCTTCAATTCACAAAAACCTGTTCGGTAACAGCAGAGCGGTGTGCAATGTCTCTGTGTTGTTACAAGCTGTTCCGTGCAGTGAGGGCAATACAATAGTAAAAGGCATCCCCGACATCGCTTTAAAATGTACATATTTGTCATACTGCCTCTGCTCGCTCTGAATCTGTCCATTAGTCTGAAATTTTTATTTAGTTACCATAGCTTAGATGAACTTCCAGGAGTCTGCATCTTCAAACAGGAACCTGAAAGATTAAACGTCTGAAGGGAGGCAGGGGAAACCACTTTTGTTCTTTCCTCTCTGCTTGCTGCCTGCGAGGTAGAAAGGCTGGACCCTCCCAAGAAGCCTTTGCAACCTATCAATGTCAGATCAGTGGGACTTGCAGGAGACAGGGGCTGTTTCTATTGGCTTCTGCTCTCGTCAGTCATAGCTTATCCCTCTCTGCTTGTGTGAGTCACAGCTCTGCACTGTTTCCGACAGAGGAGAGCTGCCAGTAACAATCGAGTAAGTTACTTGGCTTTACCGCATGCTGTAATCTTGATGAATTGACATTTACTAACATGTGTTGAGGTATTTACCGCACAAGTCTCTAATTTACCTCACTGCTCGGTAATTTCAGCTTTCCATTTAGTAACAGCCTTGATGAATTGACACTTTCCTAAATGCTATGAAAAATCAGCGGTTTTCAGCATTACCGAATGCGGTAATACTTGAAGAATTGAGGCCTTAGTCTGTGTGCATAATTTGTCAGTTATACTTATTGAAATGTGTATTTTCTTTGTGCTCTTTGTTGATCGTACATGAAGGATTTAGTCTTGAATACACTACATTGACACAAAAAACAAGTGAAATAAGTGGTTTGCTTGGGGGAACTGCAGCCTAATAGAAATAATAAAATTCCAATTATTTTACAACTCTGTGCTGTTTGATTCTAGATTAAACTATGCCTCTGTTGTGTTTTTATCCCCGTCACATCAAGATGGATTGCTTTTTATCACACCGGTATATTATGTTTCACAGAAAGGAAAACCTTATTTGTATAAAATAGCATCAGTAGAAACATGTGTGCAACACTACCCAAGATGACTTCTACTGTTTACAAATAGACACATGGAAGGTTAGAGGATTCTCTTGGGCTCATTATTCAACTAATAGATGATGGGCTTTTTCATCTGGTGAAATAAGAGGTAAAGCGATTTGAGATGTAGTTGTGTATTTTCACAGCGCAGTGTTGTGCAGGCCCTTGAGAAGGCTATCAGACACAGCAGCTGGTCCTATCTACCGGCATGCAGTGACAGGTAAAGCCCTTAAGACTTTGCCTTCGGCCCAGGGAAATATAACAATTATCTCAGCCATCAACACCACAGAAAATGAAAGTGACGAGCAATTTGTCAGCTTCCGCTCTTTTGTCCATGCAGCCAGTGTTCCACGAAATTGGGCAGTAGCTATATCAGTTATTAAAAGTATATATTGTGTGAACTTTTAAAGGTGTTGGTCTGCTGGTCTGTCAAAGTTATATCACACAGTCGTCATTAGATGCTACTATGGGATCTATTAACCTAAATGTAAGGGACTTCAAATTCTTTAGGATTTGTGCTCTGTAGTTAACGGTATGAAGAATAAAATAAAAATGATCCTGACTTTACTAGCTCATCCATCCTCATTACATTGTTCATTAGGGCTAGGCATACTAGCTGCATCTGCCTGGCTGTGTCTGAGCAGCAATAATTTGCTTTACCTTTTCCATTTTTTTGAATTTTCCAAGTAATGGATCTCATTATCCGAATGTTGTATGACATTCCATTTTATTAGCAGGCACACCAAATGAACGTTGAATAGTTGGATCTCTTAAATAATGCAGTATTATTGTATATAGCAAATGGATCGTACAGACGCTAGACTTTCATTGTTGGCGGCAGAAATCTATATCTGTACAACTGTCCTGCAATGTCGTTAAGAAGTCTGTCCTGCTGGATTGCTAATCAAGCAATGACTAATGGCATTTCCTACTTGAGAGACAGCGATAAACTGTGGTTCAGAGAGTCCTAAAACAAACAAGGATACCAGAGGCCCAATATGGTGCAGAATTTCAATACCTATATTGGATGTTATTGAAATCGTAAGAGATCAGTACTCAGAAACCAGGGTTGCTGAGATATGCAACCAACAGTTGCGTGTTCCTTCTAATCCAAGTGGACGCGCTCCAAAATGGTAATGTGTAAAAATAACGAGCCTACAACGAAAGCCTCTAACAGTGGTAACCAAGCATAGAATAAGGAGGGAGCCTCTCCAATTATACATAAAATGTTTAAAAAGGAAATAAGATGCATAAGAACAAGCTCAATTATATTTATTCAAAAGCACTAAAAACAACGCGTTTCAGTTTTTCCTCATCCGCTTCCGCAGATCAATCAACGTGCCAGATCAGCCATGTAGGTGAGCTCAGGGCATCTTTAAAGTGGACCTGAACTCAGAACTTCCTCTCTGCTCTAAATGATACACATCAGCATAATAACTTTCAAACAAAAAACATTTATTTGTTGCAGCTGATACAAACCCTAAAATAAATCTGCACTGTTTCTACTTCCTGATTCATGGAAGCAGACATCTTGTTTACAGCTTGTGCTTTCAAATGAGCTTATCTGCCATCTTTACCAGTGGCAGTCATGTGACACGGGGAAAGATCAAGTTACAATTTGTGATTAGACACGAGGGGGAATTAGAAAGGCTAAACTCTCTAAATACATTCAGGGTGCATTTATCTCTGTTTTGCTTCTGTCCTGTGCAAGAGTTCAGGTCCACTTTAATACACCTATAAGTCCCTCCTACCTAGGGTTGTACTTCAGCTTTACACACCACATGAGTACTAGGAACCAAATAAGCTGTCCTCTTGGAGCTTCACTCTGTCCTCCATATCCAGGTATATTGTCAGAAGAGAGTTTGGAGGCAGGCTTTTACTGTATGCTTCACCAGACTAATGCTGCCTTAAAGGCTTACTTATATAGTGAAGAAAACTACAATATGAATGCTAAATTCTTTTTTGGTTGTTGAAGACACAGCTCATTTGCTTTACAGCTGGGCATGATTCTCAACAGCATTCTCATTTTTCTTCTATTGATCTCTCTCTGACAGCATCCGTGTCAGACTTACTGACAGCTGAATGACAAGATCCGATCTACTAATGTTCAAGCTAAACCGCTAAAGGCTGTTTCACACCGAGAGCATTTTTTTTTTAAAGAACTTTTCTGATTGCCAGCACTTTCCAAATGCTTGGACATTTAAATCCTTTGGGATAATTCATACCAGACAGAAATCGTGAACACGCTACATGTAGCATTTTTGGAGTGATTGCGATTTTTTTAACAGCGATTCCTGTTTCTTTACTTTCGCAGTTATGGTTATACGTAATTACGATTTAGAAAGTCAATTGATTTTGCATACTCCATTTGTAATTTTGCTTGTTGTCCTGGATTTAGTGGTTAATAGCAAAACCCCCATCCATGCGATCGTCACTAAAATTACTTCAAATTTTAAGGGGAATAGAGTGAATAAGGCAAAAAAATAAAAAAAAAATTCTAAGAGACCTTGTAGTTTTTGAGAAATTTTTTTTTTAAAAATGCAAAGCACAAATAGTTTTTAAACTCTGAAAAATGACAGTTTAAAAACCATCTTTCCTTTGCATTTTTAAAATCCGTTTTCTCTAAAACTGTAAGGTCTTTTTGAAAAATGGCTTTGCTTTGTTCGCACTATTCTCCCTATCATACATAAGAAATTTGGTGACAATAGCGTGTATGGAGGCTTTGCAGTTAACAGCTCAAGTCGGCACCCAATTATAGTTCCTGATTACAGTTACAAGGGGAATTAATTATGATTTTCCCCGAAATTTTGCATTACGATTTTGCATCATAATTGTGAATTACAATGTAATTAGTAAGATTATATGAAATTCGTGCCCATCACTTCTGCTCTTAACAGCAAGATGAACTGAGACTTTAACCATTCAAAAGTCTATTCCAAAACTGTAAAAACAAATTTGTTTGAACCTGAGCCTTAAAGAGAACCCGAGGTGGTATTTAATTATGTTACTGGGGCACAGAGGCTGGTTGTGCACACTAACACCCGCCTCTGTTGCCCCATGGTGTGCCTCCATGTCCCCCCTGCGCGCCGCTATATCCCCCGCAGTGCTGGCGACACACAGTGTGTCGCCAGCACAATGTTTACCTAAGCGCTGTCAGTCAGCGCCGCGCCTCCGCCGCATCGGCGCTACCCGCCCGCGTCACTTTCCTCCTTTCAGCGGGAGGGAAGGGACACGGGCGGGTAGCGCCGATGCTGAGGAGGCGGGGGAGCGGCGCTGACAGACAGCGCTTAGGTAAACATTGTGCTGGCGACACGCTGCGTGTTGCCAGCACTGTGGGGGTATAGCGGCGCGCAGGGGGGAAATGGAGGCACACCCTGGGGCAACAGAGGCTGGTGTTAGTGTGCACAACCAGCCTCTGTGCCCCAGTAACATAATGAAATCCCACCTCAGGTTCTCTTTAAAGTGGATCCGAGATAAACTTTACTCATTGCATAATTGTATTCCTTTCATATAGTTTATAGGGCATTCCTCAAGCCAAATACTTTTTTTTGTTTTGTTTTAATACTCTAATTCCCTATAAACTAAACAAGCCTCGCCCACAGCTTCTCCAGAGAGCCTTGGTACTCTGAGCCTTAGTAGCAAGGGCTTATAGGAGCTCAGTCTGGGCAGGAGGAGTAGGTTACTAGCCAGAGATTTCAGAGGCAGAGGGGAGTGAAGTTTTCACAGGCCAAGGGCTGGAAATGCACAGCAGCTTGCCTGTGTGTAATGTGACAAACAGAACATGACCGCTCTCGTATCACAGGAATAAATAATCATAAACTGTTGAAGCTGTTTGCAGCTAGATTTGCTGTGTAAACTATCTAAACTTTAAGATATACAGTGGTGTGAAAAACTATTTGCCCCCTTCCTGATTTCTTATTCTTTTGCATGTTTGTCACACTTAAATGTTTCTGCTCATCAAAAACCGTTAACTATTAGTCAAAGATAACATAATTGAACACCAAATGCAATTTTAAATGATGGTTTTTGTTATTTAGTGAGGAAAAAAAACTCCAAATCTACATGGCCCTGTGTGAAAAAGTGATTGCCCCCCTTGTTAAAAAATAACTTAACTGTGGTTTATCACACCTGAGTTCAATTTCTGTAGTCACCCCCAGGCCTGATTACTGCCACACCTGTTTCATTCAAGAAATCACTTAAATAGGAGCTATCTGACACAGAGAAGTAGACCAAAAGCACCTCAAAAGCTAGACATCATGCCAAGATCCAAAGAAATTCAGGAACAAATGAGAACAAAGTACTGTAATTGAGATCTATCAGTCTGGTAAAGGTTTAAAGCCATTTCTAAAGATTTGGGACTCCAGCGAACCACAGTGAGAGCCATTATCTACAAATGGCAAAAACATGGAACAGTGATGAACCTTCCCAGGAGTGGCGGGCCAACCAAAATTACCCCAAGAGCGCAGAGAAAACTCATCCGATAGGCCACAAAAGACCCCAGGACAACATCTAAAGAACTGCAGGCCTCACTTGCCTCAATTAAGGTCATTGTTCATGACTCCACCATAAGAAAGAGACTGGGCAAAAACGGTCTGCATGGCAGATATCCAAGGCGCAAACCACTTTTAAGCAAAAAGAACATTAAGGCTCGTCTCAATTTTGCTAAAAAAACATCTCAATGATTGGCAAGACTTTTGGGAAAATACCTTGTGGACCGACGAGACAAAAGTTGAACTTTTTGGAAGGTGCGTGTCCCGTTACATCTTGCGTAGAAGTAACACAGCATTTCAGCAAAAGAATATCATACCAACAGTAAAATATGGTGGTGGTAGTGTGATGGCCTGGGGTTGTTTTGCTGCTTCAGGACCTGGAAGGATTGCTGTGATAGATGGAACCATGAATTCTACTGTCTACCAAAAAATCCTGAAGGAGAATGTCCGGCCATCTGTTTGTCAACTCAAGCTGAAGTGATCTTGGGTGCTGCAGCAGGACAATGACCCAAAATCCACCTCTAAATGGCTGAAGAAAAACAAAATGAAGACTTTGGAGTGGCCTAGTCAAAGTCCTGACCTGAATCCTATTGAGATGTTGTGGCATGACCTTAAAAAGGTGGTTCATGCTAGAAAACCCTCAAATAAAGCTGAATTACAACAATTCTGCAAAGATGAGTGGGCCAAAATTCCTCCAGAGCGCTGTAAAAGACTTGTTGCAAGTTATCGCAAACGCTTGGTTGCAGTTATTGCTGCTAAGGGTGGCCCAACCAGTTATTAGGTTCAGGGGGCAATTTCTTTTTCACACAGGGCCATGTAGGTTTTGAGTTATTTTTCTCACTAAATAATAAAAACCATCATTTAAAACTGCATTTTGTGTTCAATTATGTTATCTTTGACTAATAGTTAATGGTTTTTGATGAGCAGAAACAGTGTGACAAACATGCAAAAGAATAAGAAATCAGGAAGGGGGCAAATAGTTTTTCACACCACTGTATATAGACAAGTTACTTGTTATAGTTAGTTTTTCATCTTGGACCCGCTTTAATGAAATATCTTGCTATCAGTGGAAGACCGTAAACTTGCTCTTAAGTTTGTAAATGGTACTTCAGGTGACTTGTGAAATGGTGAGATAAATATGTGAACATAAAGCGTAGCCAAAGTCCTACAAAAGTCCCGTACCCACCACGCAATTTTTACAACAATTTTCCTGACCAGTGGTGTTTTTCTGAGCGACGAACGATCAGGTACGCCGCACGTGATAATGCAAAGTGTGGCAATAACTACTGTCACGATGGATCGCATCTGTAAGATCCTTGACAACTCTCGCAAAGTACCACAATCGCTTGGCTTCTTGTTCATGCTTGTCGTGTGAAATCACGTGACCTGCCGGCCAGAAGATTATTTGTGAAATGCTCGTTGTCAGGGGGATGTTGCTAGATCCATCTTCCTTTTTCAGATTGTGAGTATTTAGCTTTAGAATGATCCTGTATTCACTTTTTTTTTATTACGGCAAGGGTTAACAAACCAGTGCTTTATCTGTGCAGTCTGAGTAGTTGCACCTCAGCTATAGCCCTCTGAAAATGAATCAGAAGCCATAAATCTTTTGTGTAGCTTTGCAAACACTTCTTATAACAGGCCAGTGGTGGAAAGAGCAAAAGGTCATAAGAAGAAGAAGAAAAAAAAGAATATGGGACTTAAAGATGTGGTTTCCAGGTTTGCCTTAAAGGACTACTGTATGGGGGTCGTGGGAAAATTAGTTGAATTTACCCGAGGCTTCTAATGGTCCCCTGCAGACATCCTGTGCCTTTGCAGCCACTCACCGATGCTCCAGGCCCCGCCTCCAGGTTACTTTTGGAATTTTTTACTTTAAAGTCGGAAACCCACTGTGCCTGCACAGCTGTGTCCTCACTCCCGCTGACGTCACCAGGAGCGTACTGCGCAGGCACAGACCATACTGGGCCTGCGCAATACACTCCTAGTGACGGCAGTGGGTTTCCGACTTTACAGTCGGAAATTCCATAAGTGAACCGGAGGCGGGGCCCGGAGCATCGGTGAGTTGCTGCACGGGCACAGGATGTCTGCGGGGGACCATTAGAAGTCACAGGTAAATTCATCTCATTTTCCCCTGACCCCCCCCCCCCCCCCCCCCCTACAGGAGTCCTTTAACCACTTGAGGACCTAGGGCTTTCTTACCCCTTAAAGAGGAACTCCAGTGAAAATAATGTAGTAATAAAAGTGCTTCATTTTTTACCATAATTATGTATAAATGATTTAGTCAGTGTTTGCTCATTGTAAAATCTTTCCTCTCCCAGATTCACATTCTGACATTTATTACATGGTGACATTGTTACTGTGGGCAGGTTATTTAGCTGTTTCTAGCTGCTCTGTCTGTTACAGACAGCTAATAACAGCTATTTCCTGTCTCTGAACATTGTTACATTGTGGCAGTTTGCCAGCAGTACCGCGGTATTCAGAACCTCTTGTGGGAGGGGTTTCAGCACAAAATCAGTCACACAGCGCCCCCTGATGGTCTGTTTGTGAAAATCATTGTCTTTCTCATGTAAAATGGGGTATCAGCTACTGATTGGGAAAAAGTTCAATTCTTGGTTGGAGTTTCTCTTTAAGGACCGGCCACTTTTTTTCCATTCAGACCACTGCAGCTTTCACGGTTTATTGCTCGCTCATACAACCTACCACCTAAATGAATTTTACCTCCTTTTCTTGTCACTAATAAAGCTTTCTTTTGGTGCTATTTGATTGCTCCTGCGATTTTTACTTTTTATTATATTCATCAAAAAAGACATGAATTTTGGCAAAAAAATGATTTTTTTAACTTTCTGTGCTGACATTTTTCAAATAAAGTAAAATTTCTGTATACATGCAGCGCGAAAAATGTGGACAAACATGTTTTTGATAAAAAAAAAAAACATTCAGTGTATATTTATTGGTTTGGGTAAAAGTTATAGCGTTTACAAACTATGGTGCAAAAAGTGAATTTTCCCATTTTCAAGCATCTATGACTTTTCTGACCCCCTGTCATGTTTCATGAGGGGCTAGAATTCCAGGATAGTATAAATACCCCCCAAATGACCCCATTTTGGAAAGAAGACATCCCAAAGTATTCACTGAGAAGCATAGTGAGTTCATAGAAGATATTTTTTTTTGTTACAAGTAAGCGGAAAATGACATTTTGTGAAAAGAAAAAAAAAAAAAGTTTCCATTTCTTCTAACTTGCGACAAAAAAAAATGAAATCTGCCACGGACTCACCATGCCGCTCTCTGAATACCTTGAAGGGTCTACTTTCCAAAATGGGGTCATTTGTGGGGTGTGTTTACTGTCCTGACATTTTGGGGGGTGCTAAATTGTAAGCACCCCTGTAAAGCCTAAAGGTGCTCATTGGACTTTGGACCCCTTAGCGCAGTTAGGGTGCAAAAAAGTGCCACACATGTGGTATTGCCGTACTCAGGAGAAGTAGTATAATGTGTTTTGGGGTGTATTTTTACACATACCCATGCTGGGTGGGAGAAATATCTCTGTAAATGACAATTTGTTAATTTTTTTTACACACAATTGTCCATTTACAGAGATCTTTCTCCCACTCAGCATGGGTATGTGTAAAAATACACCCCAAAACACATTATACTACTTCTCCTGAGTACGGCGATACCACATGTGTGGCACTTTTTTGCACCCTAACTGCGCTAAAGGGCCCAAAGTCCAATGAGTACCTTTAGGATTTCACAGGTCATTTTGAGAAATTTCGTTTCAAGACTACTCCTCACGGTTTAGGGCCCCTAAAATGCCAGGGCAGTATAGGAACCCCACAAATGACCCCATTTTAGAAAGAAGACACCCCAAGGTATTCCGTTAGGAGTATGGTGAGTTCATAGAAGATTTTATTTTTTGTCACAAGTTAGCGGAAAATGACACTTTGTGAAAAAACACAATTAAAATCAATTTCCGCTAACTTGTGACAAAAAATAAAATCTTCTATGAACTCGCCATACTACTAACGGAATACCTTGGGGTGTCTTCTTTCTAAAATGGGGTCATTTGTGGGGTTCCTATACTGCCCTGGCATTTTAGGGGCCCTAAACCGTGAGGAGTAGTCTTGAAACGAAATTTCTCAAAATGACCTGTGAAATCCTAAAGGTACTCATTGGACTTTGGGCCCTTTAGCGCAGTTAGGGTGCAAAAAAGTGCCACACATGTGGTATCACCGTACTTGGGAGAAGTAGTACAATGTGTTTTGGGGTGTATTTTTACACATACCCATGCTGGGTGGGAGAAACACCTCTGTAAATGACAATCTTTTGATTTTTTTACACACAATTGTCCATTTACAGCGGTATTTCTCCCACCCAGCATGGGTATGTGTAAAAATACACCCCAAAACACATTGTACTACTTCTCCCGAGTACGGCGATACCACATGTGTGGCACTTTTTTGCCCCCTTACTGCGCTAAAGGGCCCAAAGTCCAATGAGTACCTTTAGGATTTCACAGGTCATTTTTGTTTCAAGACTACTCCTCACGGTTTAGGGCCCCTAAAATGCCAGGGCAGTATAGGAACCCCACTAATGACCCCATTTTAGAAAGAAGACACCCCAAGGTATTCCGTTAGGAGTATGGTGAGTTCATAGAAGTTTTTATTTTTTTGTCACAAGTTAGCGGAAATTGATTTTAATTGTTTTTTTTTCACAAAGTGTCATTTTCCGCTAACTTGTGACAAAAAATAAAATCTTCTATGAACTCACCATACTCCTAACGGAATACGTTTGGGTGTCTTCTTTCTAGAATGGGGTAATTTGTGGGGTTCCTATACTGCCCTGGCATTTTAGGGGCCCTAAACTGTGAGGAGTAGTCTTGAAACAAAAATGACCTGTGAAATCCTAAAGGTACTCATTGGACTTTGGGCCCCTTGGCGCAGTTAGGCTGCAAAAAAGTGCCAATCATGTGGTATCGCCGTACTCGGGAGATGTAGTATAATGTGTTTTGGGGTGTATTTTTACACATACCCATGCTGGGTGGGAGAAATACCTCTGTAAATGACAATTGTTTGATTTTTTTTACACACAATTGTCCATTTACAGAGAGATTTCTCCCACCCAGCATGGGTATGTGTAAAAATACACCCCAAAACACATTATACTACTTCTCCTGAGTACGGCGATACCACATGTGTGACACTTTTTTGCAGCCTAGGTGCGCTAAGGGGACCAACGTCCTAATCACAGGTCATTTTGAGGCATTTGTTTTCTAGACTACTCCTCACGGTTTAGGGCCCCTAAAATGCCAGGGCAGTATAGGAACCCCACAAGTGACCCCATTTTAGAAAGAAGACACCCCAAGGTATTCCGTTGGGTGTATGGCGAGTTCATAGAAGATTTTATTTTTTGTCACAAGTTAGTGAAAAATGACACTTTGTGAAAAAAAAAAAAAATCAATTTCCGCTAACTTTTGACAAAAAATAAAATCTTCTATGAACTCGTCATACACCTAACAGAATACATTGGGGTGTCTTTTTTCTAAAATGGGGTCCGTTTCTGGGGTTCCTATACCGCCCTGGCATTTTACGGGCCCAAAACCGTGAGTAGTCTGGAAACCAAATGTCTCAAAATGACTGTTCAGGGGTATAAGCATCTGCAAATTTTGATGACAGGTGGTCTATGAGGGGGCGAATTTTGTGGAACCAGTCATATGCAGGGTGGCCTTTTAGATGACAGGTTGTATTGGGCCTGATCTGATGGATAGGAGTGCTAGGGGGGGTGACAGGAGGTGATTGATGGGTGTCTCAGGGGGTGGTTAGAGGGAAAAATAGATGCAATCAATGCACTGGGGAGGTGATCGGAAGGGGGTCTGAGGGGGATCCGAGGGTTTGGCCGAGTGATCAGGAGCCCACACGGGGCAAATTAGGGCCTGATCTGATGGGTAGGTGTGCTAGGGGGTGACAGGAGGTGATTGATGGGTGTCTCAAGGTGTGATTAGAGGGGGGAATAGATGCAAGCAATGCACTGGCGAGGTGATCAGGGCTGGGGCCTGAGGGCATTCTGAGGGTGTGGGCGGGTGATTGAGTGCCCTAGGGGCAGATAGGGGTCTAATCTGATAGGTAGCAGTGACAGGGGGTGATTGATGGGTAATTAGTGGGTGTTTAGGGTAGAGAACAGATATAAACACTGCCCTTGGGAGGTGATCTGACGTCGGATCTGCGGGCGAACTATTGGTGTGGGTGGGTGATCAGATTGCCCGCAAGGGGCAGGTTAGGGGCTGATTGATGAGTGGCAGTGACAGGGGGTGATTGATGGGTGGCAGTGCCAGGGGGTGATTGATGGGTGGCAGTGACAGGGGGTGATTGATGGGTGATTGACAGGTGATCAGTGGGTTATTACAGGGAAGAACAGATGTAACTAATGCACTGGCGAATTGATAAGGGGGGGTCTGAGGGCAATCTGAGCGTGTAGGCGGGTGATTGGGTGCCCGCAAGGGGCAGATTAGGGTCTGATCTGATGGGTAACAGTGACAGGTGGTGATAGGGGGTGATTGATGGGTAATTAGTGGGTAATTAGTGGGTGTTTAGAGGAGAGAATAGATATAAACACTGCGCTTGGGTGGTGATCTGATGTCGGATCTGCGGGCGATCTATTGGTGTGGGTGGGTGATCAGATTGACCGCAAGGGGCAGGTTAGGGGCTGATTGATGGGTGGCAGTGACAGGGGGTGATTGATGGGTGGCAGTGACAGGGGGTGATTGATGGGTGATTGACAGGTGATCAGTGGGTTATTACTGGGAAGGACAGATGTAAATAATGCCCTGGCGAATTGATAAAGGGGGGGGGGGGTCTGAGGGCAATCTGAGCGTGTAGGCGGGTGATTGGGTGCCCGCAAGGGGCAGATTAGGGCCTGATCTGATGGGTAACAGTGACAGGTGGTTATAGGGGGTGATTGATGGGTAATTAGTGGGTGTTTAGAGGAGAGAATAGATGTAAACACTGCATTTGGGTGGTGATCTGATGTCGGATCTGCGGGCGATCTATTGGTGTGGGTGGGTGATCAGATTGCCCGCAAGGGGCAGGTTAGGGGCTGATTGATGGGTGGCAGTGACAGGGGGTGATTGACGGGTGATTGACAGGTGATTGACAGGTGATCAGGGGGGATAGATGCATACAGTACACAGGGGGGGGGGGGTCTGGGGAGAATCTGAGGGGTGGGGGGGGGGTGATCAGGAGGGGGCAGTGGGCAGGGGGGGAGATAAAAAAAATAGCGTTGACAGATAGTGACAGGGAGTGATTGATGGGTGATTAGGGGGGTGATTGGGTGCAAACGGGGGTCTGGGGGGTGGGCAGGGGGGGGTCTGAGGGGTGCTGTGGGCGATCTGGGGCAGGGGGGGAGAAATCAGTGTGCTTGGGTGCAGACTAGGGTGGCTGCAGCCTGCCCTGGTGGTCCCTCGGACACTGGGACCACCAGGGCAGGAGGCAGCCTGTATAATACACTTTGTAAACATTACAAAGTGTATTATACACTTTGGATGCGGCGATCGCGGGGTTAACATCCCGCCGGCGCTTCCGTATAGCCGGCGGGATGTTGCGGCGGGCGAGCGGTGACAGGCGCCGGCGGAGGATCGCGTCACGGATGACGCGATCGCTCCGCCCATGCCCTTAGAAGGACCGCCGCCTCTGTGGGTGAGCCAGTCCTTCAGGGCTCCACTTCCCGGCCGCCTCTGTGCGTTAGGCGGTCGGGAAGTGGTTAAGCTTGTATCTCTGTACACCATTAAAAAGAAAAAAAGGTTTAACAAACGTGATTATTTTCAGAAAATAGCCAGATTACTGTATTGAGCTTTCCTAGCACCAATTTACCAGTGTTTACAAAAGGTCAAGCATGTTACCTTTCATGAAATGACAAGTTTGCTATTTGTCGTCGTTCTGCGGGTTTTTTTGCTGGTAAATGTGCCACGGTCACACTAAAAGCGCTGGCATTCTGTCAGATGGCTTCTCAGAGTAATATTGAACTTCAGAACAGTATTTGTTTTATGATCTCATATATGTCCTATTCTTGGGATCCTCTCTGTTTCTCAGTGCAGCTGGTATTTACTATACTTTACAGTGTGGTCTTTTATTTCACCCCACAATGTAGTCCGGTTTATTGTATTTCCTTTATCCAGAAGTATATTTCATGTTTTGGTTATTATTCCTCAGTGACAGTACATTTCCTTGAAATCTTATTGCTGTGGCCCGAGTCTAGTAGGATAATGGCAAATGGGTGTGTGTGCGTGTGTGCGTGCGTGCGTGTGTGTTGCTTTTTGTATTGTAAATCTCAGCTGATAAATTATTGAACAGTGTATGCTAAACAAAAGTAGGTAGTTAGATACGTCTCCGGGTATTTTAGAATACTGAAATCTACTTAAAGAGACACTGAAGCGAATTAATTTTGCCCTTTTTACCTTATAATTCGCTTTAGTGCTCCCAGCGCAAGTAAACCGCCGCTTCCCTGCCGCAAAACGAGTGCTGCAGAGCCCCCAAATCCCCGGGGGAAATCTGGCTGGCATTTCCGCAAAGATGCAGAGCTTTCAGCTTCAGCTCTGCCTCTCCTGATGTCAATCGCAGCGGATCGCTGCCTCTCCCCACCCCTCTCACTCTTCCTTCACATAGAGGGGCGGGGAGAGGCAGTGTTCCGCGCAGCGATTGACGGCAGGAGAAGCAGAGCTACAGTAGAAAGCCCTGCCTCTCAGCGCAGCAAAATCCACAACCAAGTTGGTCGTGGATGTTTGCACAGGGATTTGGGGGCTTTGCAGCCCTCGTTTTGCGGCAGGGATGCAGCAGTTTACTTGTGCTGAAACTACTGAAGCGAATAATAAGGTAAAAAGGGCAGAATGTATTTTCTTCAGTGTCTCTTTAAAATAATATTGCTTTTATGCATTTACATAGGCTTGGCATCCTCTGCTGAGCATTGTAGAGTACATGGTTATGTGACTGCTGTTCCTCAAATGAGCCCAGAACCTAATGTTCGAATGGGCTAACCAGGGCCGGATTCAGTGCCCCCAGTAGGTAAGCTAATATTGTGGGGTCCAATGTACACCACGGCAGTTCAGTAGCTGCAGCTCACTACTTCCACGGGGGCCGGAGCTGCCACATTGTGTCTTTTGGGGGAAACTGCTGCCACATTATGTGTATTTCTGGGTCAACTAATACTGCTAATACTGGAGCATGCCGGTCTATGTAAACTGGGGAGTGGGCTGCTAATACTGTGGGTTAGAGGTATATGGAGGCTGCCTGTAACGATTGGTGTCAGCACACAGAGAGAATCTGATTATTGATGATCTGCAGAATCATCAGCAATACAGATGTATACCTGATTATGGATGATCTGCAGAATCACCAATAATACAAGTATGACTAACCTCTGGACACCTAATGAAGTGTAAGTGTTTGGTGCAACTGTAGGCTATCTCCCGTGGGGCGGGAGACACAGATAACTTTGGCCAGAGACCACCTGAGGAGCAGGTGGCCCACTGCTGTGCATGGACTATCTCCTTAAGAGAGGGGATAGAGATAATCTGGCAGCCAGTGATTCCCTGGTAAACTGAGAATCAGACTGTACTGCAGCCAGGGGACTCCTATGGGATAGAGGCCACTGGCTGCACTGCAGGAAGAACTCTCTGAGGAGCAGGAGGTCCTTGAAGCTAACTGACACTTGGTGGAATAGTGTCACGGGTAGTACAGACAGACTGAGCACTCGAGGAATGAGTGACAGCCAGAAAGGTCGGGCAGGCCAGGTCGGCAACACACGAGCAGATAAGGTACAAAGACAGAAGGCTGATTCGGTAACTGGGTACAGGCAAGGTTGGCAACTGGTAGGCAGATAGGCAGAGGTACCGAATCAGAAAGCAAGAGAGAGGTCGACAGAGCAAACGGTCATAATAGATATAAAGCACAATCCTAGTCTGAGGTGTGAGGTCCTTGGTCTCGACACCCGGGAACTAGTCTAAAGAATAACACGGTATCCTATGCTTGGGTGTGAGGTCCTTGGTCTCAACACCGTGGAACTGGTCTAAAGTATAACACAGCAATGACACAGTAATCCTAAATTTGGGTGTGAGGTCCTTGGTCTCAACACCCTGGAACTGGTCTAAGGTACAACACCGCAATGACACAGTAATCCTAAACTTGGGTGTGAGGTCCTTGGTCTCAACACCCTGGAACTGGTCTAAGGTATAACACAGCAATGACACAGTAATCCTAAGCTTGGGTGTGAGGTCCTTGGTCTCAACACCCTGGAACTGGTCTAAAGTCTAACACAGTAAATAACAAGAACGTAATCTGGCTAAGTGTGAATTCCCAGGTCCACCTGGTTCTAACACACTGTAGGATCTGACTGAGGTCTGAGTGCTCACACGTACGTATTTGCAACGGCAGACAACCAGCAACTGACAAGCAAGATCTATATATACTACAGCGCTCCTCAGCGCCGCCGCCAGCCACTCAGCCAATCAGGAGTTTCGCTGGGATCAGCTGATCGTCCTGATCAGCTGATACCTCTCCTGCTGGCATAAAGGTCCTGTCTTCTAGCGCGCACGCGCAGCTTGCATCTGTGTGCACTAGAAGGCCCAGGCAAACCAGACACATGCTGCTGTGCGGAAACCGCCGGTCTGAACGCGGAGACAGCCGCCCCACCGCCAGACCGCACGGCGGCATCTCCGCTATTCATTACACTGCCATATTTATTTCTTTTTAACCATTTCAGCCCTCAGGGATTTTTCACCTTATGCATCAGAGCAATTTTCTCCTCCCATTTATTCGCTAATAACTTTATCACTACTTATCACAATTTATTGATCTAGATCTTGTTTCTTCCGCCTCTAATTAGGCTTTCTTTGGGTAGTACATTTTGCTAAGAATTATTTTTTTTTATAAATGTGTAACGATTGCGGAATAATTTCCGAGGTCAGCGCACAAGATGTGCGCTGACACTGCGGAAATCCTCTACAAGCGTACGAAACAACAGAACCCAGCTTTGGTGTACTGCACTTGTAGAGGGAAATTCCCACCGGCAGATGGAGCTGTGGAGTGCAGAGGAACAACCCCTCTGCACTGCCACAGATGCCAATAGGAATTGTATGAATTGCAACAATGCAGGGCAAGATAGCCCTGAGAAAGAGAGAGTGAGCACAGCGACAGAATGTATGTGTGTCCACCAATCTAGTCGCCACCCAGCGACGGTGAACACACAATAAGACAGAGCAAAGGAACAGACAGGACTAACTACACGCGGTCCCCACACCTGAAGCGCAATAGCGACAAAGCGCGTGCCCGGCACGGTCGCCACACGAGAAGCGCAATAGCAACAAAGCATACCAACCCTGACTAACCAAAGAAACACGAAAACAAAAGAGAACGCGAATGCTTGCTAAACGGTTCCCTCACCGAGACTACAGCAAGCGTACGATCCAGACAAGACAGATGGGAGTAACCAGTAGCAACCGCAGCAATGGCATACACTCAGAGTACAGAAGGAACCACCGCCGCTACCGCTAGGGTGAATGCGATCCCAACAGACAGAACGTTTTCCTGTCGACCGCCGCTGGCGACAAGACAATCGCAACAGACAAGACAGAACTAGGCAATACAGATAATCAACAACCTAACTGTGTTAGAAGGAATGCTAGTGCACTCCCAAGGATTACTCTAAGATAATCTTAACAAACAATATGCAGAGGGCTGAGACTCAAGGTAAGTCTAGCAGTAACAAACCATCATGACCAGCAAGGGATTCTGGGAGGAAATGGTATTTATACTGCAAGCCATCAAAGGAAGCAGCTAAGCAATTTGCATGCCAAGTGGATGCAAATTCCTCACCAGAGCAGCAGCTCAGCAAGTTGCAGAGTGAAGACAGGTCTCCTTTTCAGGGACCTGCAGCACTCAGACTTACAAAATGGTCAAAAAGCTGTCTGCCTGTGCAGACAGCAGAGCAGATCATTACAAAATGCATTTTAACAGGATTAATAAGAAAAAAATTGAAAAAATTCATTATTTCTCAGTTTTCGGCCATTATAGCCTTAAAATAATCCAAGCTACCATAATTAAAACCTATGTATTTTATTTGCCCGTTAGCTCATTTAAATTTTGTCCCTATCACAATGCATGGCGCCAGTATTTTATATGGAAATAAAGGTGCATTTTTTCCGTTTTGCGTCCATCACTATTTACAAGCTTATACGTTAAAATTGTTCGTATGCATATTTAAAAAGTTCACACCCTTGGGTAACTACGTGTTCTTTTATTTATTTTTTTTTATTGTAATTTTTTTTTTCATTAATGATTTTATTTGGGTAATGTTTTGGTGTGGGGACTTAAAAAAAAAAAAACATTTCTTTTTTACGGCTGATTCAAATCCTACAATAAATCTGCAGTGTTTCTACTTCCTGCCTTTATGGAAGCAGACATATTAACATACTGTGCTTTCAAATTAACTTATCTGCTGTCACATAGGAGAGAAAAAATTACAACTTGTAATTAGACACAGATGAGGTGGGAATTAGACAAGCTAAACTCTCTAAATCAGGGGTCCCCAAACATTTCGGGTTGAGGGCTGGGTCAACCTACTTCAGACTGCCGGGTCGGGGGGGGAGAGGGGGGGCGCGGAGTATACATAAAATGTCTTTGCGGGCCAGACAGTGAAGCATACCCAGGTGACAGCCTGAAGTCCAATTGGACAGCAGTGTCACCTAATGTGGAATTTGATTGGAAACCAGCGAATTACTGCTTTCTGGCTTCCAGGTGGATGGGTGGTGCCAGCACTGCTATTCTATATGTGGACCACTAATATTTAAAGATGTAGCTGACCACATTTATAAGTAATACATTATGTGTGGGGGGCCGGTATAAAAGCCTCAGGGGGGCGCATTCGGCCCGCAGGCCTTAGTTTGAGGACCACTGCTCTAAATACATACAGGGTGCATATGTTTCCTTCTGTCCTGTGCAAGAGTTCAGGCCCACTTTAATTACCAATGTACTTTATTTGTAGGGAAACTTTGTCTGTTTGTGTTTTACCTGGAAACCTGCAAAAAATGGTTTCTGGAGCATTCTCTGTCTTCTATCAACCATGGCCTGTAATGCAGTTGGTCATGGTTTCTATTAGCTGTAGAAGCTGCCATTGTCCTCCCTCCCCTTCTCTCTGCTCTTATTTATCCAGGGGAAGGCTTGAATGTTATCAAGTGTGACTCTCTAAACTGTTGGAAGTACATCGTCATGTCTCTCCATCCCCTGCTAATGAACACTTTGTTTAGTGTTTTGATTAGTTTTGTTTAGTGCTAATTACAGCAATCCTTATCTGCCTGCTCTTTCTGCGGAAGGCAGTCCGCTGAATTAGAGCAATAAAAGCCTCTAACAAATATTTACATGTGCTTGGTCACTTTAAAGTAGAGGTGTCTTTTAACTTCATAGCCTTAATCATTGTGTGTGTCTAAATGTTAGAACCTGTGGCAGATGGAAGTGCTGAAATCATTTTTGTAGCAAAATAATTGAGAAATTTACCTAATGCTATAGTGTGAAATTAATTCGCCAGATGCTCTTTGAAACTATACACCTGAAACCAAGCAGTGTATTTATGTAAACTAATTTTAGCTCAAACACTCTTTTTGCCTTGATTTAACACTACCTTCAGGCTTTAACAGCTTGGTATGCTAACATTTGCATTATTCCACTACTCTGTGAGACAAATTATTTGCAGATCTCTTGCCCAACTCATTATTTTTGAACGAAAGTAAACTTTTGGTTTAGCTTATTTTTCCAATAAAGGAGGCTGATGGATCCTTAATCCTAGCTGTAGTTTGGCTTATTTAATAACTCCTTTCGTTAGCAGCACTGTGATATTCATCCTAAAGGCACTTAAACTAAACTGGGTCTGCTTTTCCAAATGAGCATGCCTTATTCAAGGGAGAACTATTTGCATATGCAGTTGTCTTCTCACCTGGCTGTTGCTGGGGATCTTGCTAAATTGGGAGACTGGTTTCAAAGATGGAATGTAGAACTGAGCTGCCCAGAGATTGGCTGAATAAGCTTCTGGAAGTTCAAGAAATTTGAGAGAAAAAAAAAATAGCAAGACTCAGTACTTGGAACACTGTGCACACATGGGCGTCCGGGCATTGGGTAAAATGGGGCGGAGGCCCCCACTTGCCGTCAGCCACCCCCGTCCGTCCCCGCTGCCTAATCCCAGCAGCCAGCCCAGCGTCAGACCTCCAATCAGCTGGCGACCAGTGAGTGTGGGCGCTAGAACCTCGCGAACACCGCACTGAAATTTGGAAGTGACATCACTTCCGCATATGCAGCGCGGTGTCCACGAGGGTATCGTGCGCCCGCTTTCACTGGTCACCGATTGATTCTGAGGTTTGACGCTGGGCTGGCTGCTGGGACTATGGTGAGTGGAGTCCCTGTCATTCTCTACATACACTGGGGAGCACATGCCACTACCTAAACTGGGGGGCACCTGTCACTACCTAAACTGGGGGGAACTTGTGTCGGAGGCGTTTAACAATCTAATTCCTATTATAGTCTTACTCTAATGTGCCACCATTGTTAGTTCCGGTAAATTTGGCTCCACCTATGACCACACCCACATCCTGGTCCATGGCCATGTTGAGTTTTGGAACTATTACCACCATTTTTGACGTCGCACAACTTTCCCCCCTGTATTTTTGGTGCAGCGCATGCCCCCCTTTTTTTTGCCCCCTCCACCCGCCCGGAAAAAATTTTCATGCGGTCACCCATCTGTGTACAGCAACTTAAGTACAAAGCATGCCTGATTTATAAGGTGCAAACTGGAGAAAAAGAGGTGTGTGCACTGACCAGGTTCACCTGGCTATATATTGGCTGCCTAATTGTCTATTGACTAATTTAAAATGGCACAGCATTTGCTAAAAGCATCTGCCTGCCAGAATATGCAGGGTTTAAAACTAACTCACTTCTGTTCCCTGCAAAGTATTTTCCATGGGCCAACTCTTGCAAGGAGCAGCAGTTAGTTAGTTTTAGACACTGCATATTCTGGCAGGCAGATGCTTATAGAAAATGATCTGTCTTTTTTAAATTAGTCAGTAGACAATTTGGCAGCCAGTATATAGCCAGATGAACCTGGTCAGAGCACACCTCTCTTTTTCTCAAGTTTGCTGATTAATAAAGTAATTGTTAGGGTATTGATTACCAGCAGTCATGAAACACCTAATTTGTTGTCACAACAGCCTTTCTTTATGTTATTTAACATTGTTTATATTTTTGAAATAGTATATTCCAGTTCCCCTGCTATATTTAGCTAGTTAGGATATTCCAAGTGTTACTCCCCGCTCAGCAGCCATTTTCTAGATCATTCAGTTATACATTGGAGTCATTTGGTAAGGTAATCCTGTATGTACCTTGCAATCGCATCGTCTTTTTACCTATGAAAAATGCTGTAAAAAACATCCCTGTATGCTTTAAATGCAAGTAAAGATACTTCGGATTACACTTGGAGTCTTACTTCGTCGAGTAAAACTGCCTATGGAGGTTTCTGAATCTGTGGAGTCATATTCCGATACAGACTGGGTCTTCTGGAGTGTGCCTCACACATAAAGCGGGAATCGAAACAGAACACCTAACAGTCAGTCAACTTCTACTGGCTGAATACCTATGCAGCTCAGGGTGACTCAGAACCACCAGGAAAGTATAGGGGACTATAAGAGACTGAAAAGCCCTCCTACTAAAAAGGAAGACTTTGCCTTCTTAAAACAAAAGGTATTTGCAATAATTCCATTGCAGCTGAACGCTTGTCAGCTGTGCTGTGATCGGATCAGAAGATTGAGAATGCCTGTGCAGACATTAAGCCAACAGCTAAAGCAATCAGTGTTAAAGGGGCACTACAGCGAAAAACTGTAAAATTTAAAATATGTACAACCATATACAAATAAGAAGTACATTTTTTCCAAAGTAAAATGAGCCATAAATTACTTTTCTACTATGTTGCTGTCACTTACAGTAGGTTGTAGAAATCTGACAGAAGTGACAGGTTTTGGACTAGTCCATCTCTTTATAGGGGATTCTCAGGGATATATTTATTTTCAAAAGCACTTAGTGAATGGCAGTTACTCTGTCAAACTGCTAAAAAACTGTGTAGGGAGCAGGGAAGCCGGCCAGCATCTTTGTATGAATCCTTTTTAGGGAATATCTTCATAAGGGATTCTCAGCAAGGCGTTATTCTTTATAAAGAGATGGACTAGTCCAAAACCTGTCACTTATGTCAAATTTCTACTGCCTACTGTAAGTGACAGCAACATAGGAGAGAAGTAATTTATGGCTCGTTTTACTCTGGAAAAAAATGTACTTCTTATTTGTCTGTTTGCACATATTTTAAATTTTACAATTTTTCGCTGTAGTGCCCCTTTAAATAATGTGTGGCACCTTCTTAACTACTTAAGGACGAGCAATTTTCACATATCAGCGCTGCTCCCATTAATTTACCAATAACTTTATTACTACTTATCACCACTAAAGGATCTATATATGTTTTTTTTCAGGACAAATTAGGCTTTTAGTGAGTGATATTTTTGTTTAGCAATTACCTTATTTGTGTGCACATGTGCCCATGTTTTTACACTGCTGGATACTATTTGCCATAGTCACTGCCTTCCAGTTCTGTCATGAGTTACTGACTTGTTAAAATTTATGAACAGCCAGACTTCACAAGATCTCCAGGTTCAAAATGGTGAATTCTCTCACTACTTCATCCAGGAAAATCTCATGAGCGTCATCACTCTTTTGGAACTCTTTCCTACACCCTGTCCCTCATGCTCTGAGATGGGAAACCTTCAAACGTACTCTCAGACAACCCTATCATTTGCTATAGGTAGCATTTGAGGCTCACTGCCTTATCCACTTACCCCTTTGTCTCCTCCCCTAGTGACTCCACCCGACTACCCACTAGATTGGAAGCTCACAATCCCAGGGACCTCCTCCTAGTGTTTCTTATTCTGCTGTAATTTATTTTATGAACATGTAACAGTATTGAAGATTTCTCAAACCACACACCAACTATGTGTGTATTCATACTTGTGTTGCTGGATGTCCTGGTTGTACAAAGTTTTGAACGTCTTATGTGTCCCCACTATTTATTTTGTAGCATGTACAGTGCTACGCATACCAGATGTTTGTGCTATAGCAATAAAAAATTATTTGCCACATTTCTCCGCCTTTCTCTTTCACTTGAAGCATTTGATGTGTAGTATTATATTTTTATTGTTACATTATTTTTTGCAGATTTGGGCCTGGATCAGTTTATTGTTAAGCGGTATGATGGAAAGGTGAGCAAAGCTTTTTTACTTAATAAATGTATACAGTTAATTTTAGTCTACAGTGTGAACTTCTCGTAAACTATCTCTATCTATCTATCATATACACAGTAGGCTGCGTTTGTACCTAATTTTTCCATGGCTTTCTTTTTTTCCAGCAGTTTCCAAGGTAAACATTTGGTTCTGTTTCATCAGTATATAATACATAATGTAATTCACTCTGCCTATGATCTGTCTGTGGAAAAGTGTCTTTATCCTAGTTGCTAATAACTCCAATCTGTGGTTATGCAGATGAAAAGATAAAGCACACACTGTTCCTATTGGTATCCTGAATAAAGCTTTGTTGGCCTTTGATTACAAGATATGTTTTAATTTAATTCTGCACAACATATTTGGAATTCTAGCAGTGCATGTGGTAGAAATGTACCATTCATTTGTCAACTCCATGGTCCTCTTTGGTGTGGGAGAGGGGATGACACTCCAGCAATGCTACATCAAACTGAGTCATTGGAAGCCCTCATAGAGTTTGACCGATTACCCACTTGAATCACAGACTCAAACACACTAAGCCTTGAACATTTGCCAGGCTTTAAAAATGTGAATGTCTGAACATTGCTGGTTAATTTTGTAGTCTTTGATTCAGGAAGAGAGAAGAATTTCTAAGACGAGAGCCTGTTACATTGTAATAAATAATAGCTTTAACTAGCATACACCTGTGACCTCCACTCCCAATCTCATGCTCTACCTTAAACAGTTCTCATTATTTAAGTATCTGTGAAAATGTGTGATTTCAAGTCTCGGATTTTTGGTCATGTGACTGTGGAAGCGGGATAAGGTCCAGCATCATGGCAGGGCCTGCCAGTGAGTGCCACACCACCGGTCATAAATCTCTATAGCTATACTGTTAGTATAGTAGGCCTTGGTAGGGGGAGTAGACTTGAAGACAGATATTTACAATGATCTTTTTAACAATACTACTTTTGCTTTGATTTTAAAATAATTATTTAAAATCCCAGGATTCTGTCTCAACTGTTATTTTTTATTAGTTTAAATTTGTGTGGCACTTGACTTGTATTAAATTCAGTGAGGTGCATTCAAAGCTCCTGAAGATATTGTCTATAAAAAGTTCTGTTATAGTTTTTCAGTGGTCAAGCCTTGAGGCGAAAATTCTGATCTTAGCTTTGTTATGCAGTTATTTATATTGCAATAATGTGCAGTGTGCGAATTATTAAAGTTTTGTATCACTGCTCCAACATGTTGGTCCTGCATTTTGTTTTTACTGGATCCTTCTTAAGAACCATTTTTAAACATGTATGCTTTGTTTTCATTCTCATTTAAGTAGTCAGTTTTAGTGCACCTCAGCACACTAATACAGAAGAAAGCTGAAATCTGGGACGGGGCTGAGAAATGGGTCTTGATTTACTAAGCTGGAGGACCTTGCGAGCATAAATTATCCTGTGAAAACTAGAGGGGAATTTATTAAAATTGATCTTTTATTAGGTGAAAAAGGTTTGCAACCATTCCCAGGTCAAACACAGCTCAAAGCTGACAATAGTGAAGGTTGGTGAAAGAACAGTTGTGTGACTGAAGTTGTATTCATCCAGTTGTAGTGAGCACTTTTTTCACTTAATTCCGCTTGCCCTGTATTTACCTCAAAGAAGGTTCACTGCATTGGCGTGCAGATGACTGTTATAGCTTAGCTATTTCACTTGCCTTACCACACTTCCTACTATGGACTTTAGGTTCCAAAGAAGAGTTGCAATTACAAAGAGTTGTAGTCAAATAGCACACATTTTTTTAAAAACAGTTGTTCTACAGTTTTATCCAGCCGTGAAAAAGTTAAATAAATCATGCTTATTATTTTAATTTTAAAGGGTACTTGAAGTTGAGGGAAAAAAAAGTTAGATACTTACCTCAGTAGGGGGAAGCCATTGGATGGTCCAGAGGCTTCTTAGGTTTTTTTCCGCCCCTCTGTTTCTCAGCTGGGGTTGTTCTTACAATATTCTATAATAAAGTAGAAGATTGCTCGTGGCCACAGTCTCCTCCATGTATCCAAGGTACAGCCCACACAATAGCACGGAGCCACTCTTGAACGTCTTTTTTACACAGGCATGAACCCTACTGGTGCTTGCGTAGTGCGGCCACGCTTATACACAGAGGGGAGTGCTGCCCACAGAAATGTAAAGGGTCCAAGCTGGCAGCAGAGGGGTTGTGGACATCGGGGGAGCATCTGGAACATCCATATTTAGTTCCTTTTAAACAATGCAAATTGCCTGGCTATCCTGCTGATCCTCTGCCTCTTATACATTTAGTCATAGACCATTAACAAGCATGCAGTTCAGATTTTTCTGGGTGATATCTGAGTGGATTAGCCACATGCTTCTTTTTCCCACAATTCTTCAGGGCAAGGTGAGACGTCGCCCCTCCCAGACGCAGGAACAGACAGCACTTCCCCTATAAAACATTGTAACAGTTAGTCCACCCTCAGTGCTGTTTGTTCCTGCGTCCAGGCAGGTCGGCATCTCCCCTAAGGATTGAGCCTGTGTGCTGGGCTGCAGGTTTTAATTCTATGGGCGGCTGAGATGGTGGTACTGAGGCCATCTAGCCTTCGCTTCACGCTGGACACCCGAGTGAAGTTTGCCTACCTTTCTGCTCCTAACTGTAGGAGGGCAAGTGTGGAAGGCATGGCGTTCTTTTCCCGCTCTGAATGGGGTTGGTTCCGGAGCGCAGGTAAGCCGCTGGCGTGCTGTTGCGGGCTGAGCGTGGGGAGGTGCATGGCGCATGATGGACGCTGGTCCAGATGGTTCCCCTGTGGCGTGTATCTTCCGGCGGGTATGTCGGAAGACGCGTTTTAGCTTGTCTGGCCTTCTCTCCGTCACTTCCGGTTCCGCCTCTGTGAATTCTAGGCGGAAGCATAAGAGAACGCTGTGCGTGGCTGGCGGGCATTAGTTACTCTGCAGAGGAGAGACTGCTGTCTTGGCGGCTGGATGTCTCCAGGATGTCGGCGCCGGATAAGGCAGAGAGTAACCCAGCCGCTCAGAAGGTGAGAGTATGGGATCTCTTTCTGAGCCATACGCTAAGGTGCATTTGAATGGTGCTTATATCTGCTGTTTTTTCTCTATATATTTTTCAGACTAAACAGAATGATGCAGGAGATAAGGCGAGGCCTCCTCCTACCTATAAGCGATGCCCTATGTGTAGCGTTAAGATGCCATTGCCATACTCCAAAACTTTGTGTCAACAGTGTATGGAGAAAGTTTTAGGAGAGCAGTCAGGTCCCTCTGTACAGGAGACCTTGCAGGCTTTTAGGGAAGAGATTAACTCTTCATTGGCTTCATTTAAATCCTCTTTAACAGTAGCATGTGCTTCTACTTCTCAGGTTGCTACTGTGTCTGTTCCTGTTTTGAATCCTATCTCAGAAAGTGAGAATCAGGATCAGGGGGAGACAGGGGTTAGTTCGGCTGAGTCTGACTCTAGAGAGATTGAAATTGATACATCTTCTAGATTCAAATTTCGTGTGGAGGATACTGAAGCCTTGATTGCAGCTATTAATGATACGCTGGAATTGAATAAGGATACAGTGTCTGGTCTGTCCATACATGATCAATTATATAAGGGGATGGAGGAGAAAGAAGGTCTTACTTTTCCTGTCCACAATGCTATTAAGCAGTCGATTCTTAGAGAATGGAAAGATCCTGAGAAGAGGCTACTTATTTCCAAAACAGTAAAACGCAGATTTCCTTTCACTGTTGAGGATTCGGCTCTTTGGGACAAATGTCCAAAATTGGACGCTCCTTTTTCCCAAGTTTCCAAACCAGGTGATTTGGCATTTGAGGATTTAGGGGATCTTAAAGATCCGGTAGATAAGAGAATTGATGCTTATCTCAAGAGATCTTGGGAGGCAACGGCAGCTTCCTTTAGGCCTGCGGTAGCTTCTACATGTGTAGCCAGAACACTAGAATTATGGGTCAATCAACTGAAAGCTAGCATTCTGGCGGGTGCTTCAGTTGAACAGTTATTGGAATCCATCACGGTTATAAATAAGGCGGCTAACTATTTGGCAGATGCCTCGGCGGAAGCGGTTAGGTTTACCGCTAGGTCAACGGCTCTGGTGAATGTGGCACGCAGGGCTCTGTGGTTAAAAACTTGGGATGGTAATTTAGCATCCAAAAACAGACTGTGTGGAGTTCCTTTTTCTGGAGATTTGCTGTTTGGTCCAGATTTGGACTTGGCTCTAGAAAGGACTTCGAATAAAAGAAAGACCTTTCCTAAGAAGCAAAAAACGGCAAATAAACGTTTTTTTCGTAAACCAAAAGCTGATCAAAAAGAACCGGTTAGAGAGCAGAAAGGAGTCAAAAGATGGTTCTCTGACAAATCCAGAAGAGGGGGTTTTAGGTCTAAGCCCTCTGAATCTCAAACGAAGCCACAATGACTCGTTTGTGGCGGTGGGGGGAAGACTAAAATACTTTGCCCACAAATGGTCGATGATGGCAAAAAGTCCATTCATTCGGCAGACAGTCAAATTCGGTTATCAGATAGAGTTTGCTTTACCCCCTCCGTCAAGATTCATTGTGTCAAGACATCCAAAGGATCCGGCTCTTTTTCCCGAGATCCTGCAAATATTAAAAAATATGTTGGATCAAAATGTGGTTTGCAATGTTCCAAAGAAGGAACAAAAAGAGGGTTTCTATTCAACAATATTTCTAGTAAAGAAACAATCGGGAAAATTCCGATTGATTCTAAACTTAAAGAGACTAAATCCGTTCATGAGAAAGAAAAAGTTTCGTATGGAAACGATTTTTACAGTAAGAGATCTGTTATTTCCCGGGGTTTTTATGGCATCTCTAGACCTCAGAGATGCCTATTGGCACGTCCCAATTCACAAGAGGTCACAGAAATTCTTAAGATTTGCCCTCCAAATAGACGGGCAGGTAAGGCACTTTCAGTTCCTATGCCTCCCGTTTGGGATCACTTCTGCACCAAGGATATTTACAAAAATCCTAGGCGAAGCTCTAATGCCATTAAGAGAAGAGTCGGTCCTTGTAGTGCCTTATCTGGACGACCTACTGATATTGGGAAATTCGGAGGCACAAGTAAAGCATCATCTGCAGAGAGTATCAACTCATTTACAATCCTTGGGCTGGATTATAAATCGAGGAAAATCATGCCTAGATCCAAGCCAAAATATGGTATTTCTGGGTATTCTGATAGATTCTTTAAGTCAAAAGTTGTTTCTTCCACAGGAAAAAGTAAAATTGGCAGTTCAAAAATTGCAGGAGGAGTTACGACCTACGCTAAGATTGGTCTCCCGAGTGTTGGGGTTGATGTCCTCAACAATGGTGGCAGTGCCATGGGCATTGTCTCATATAAGGAGACTCCAGCGTGTATTCCTGGAGAATTGGGATGGTCAGCCTCAAAGCCTGGAGATTCGTGTAAGAATTCCAGCATCAGTCTCCCTGTCCTTTCGATGGTGGTTGGAGGAGGTCAATTTGTTGAAGGGAAGACTGTGGAAAGAGCCGGTAGATCAGATTTTAACCACGGATGCAAGTTCGTGGGGTTGGGGGGCTCATGTGGGGCATTTGGCCTTCCAGGGCAAATGGTCAAAAACAGAGTCCCAAATGTCCTCGAATTGGAGAGAATTGAGAGCTGTGAAATTGGCCTTGATTCAAGCGAAGACCATTCTGGGTCAATCACACGTCCTGATTCAGTCAGACAATATAACAACGGTGGCGTTCTTAAACAAACAGGGAGGCACGAGATCCCTGTTATTGCAGGAAGAAGCGGAAGAGATTTTATTTTGGGCAGAAAGGAATGTGTTGTCCTTGAGAGCAGTCCATCTCAAGGGCACATTGAACATAGACGCAGACAAATTAAGCAGAAATGCAATTCGGGCTTCAGAATGGTCCTTAAACAAGAAAATATTTTTACAGATTGCGGAGAAATGGGGAACACCATCAGTGGATCTGTTGGCAACACAAGAGAATGCGCAGGTACAAAGGTATTATTCTTTGAACCCGAGAGACGATGCGATTGGAGTAAATGCGTTCAATCACCAATGGAATTTTCATTTGATGTATGTGTTTCCACCTCTAAATATGATCCCGGCTGTCCTCATGAAATGGAGGGATCTGAGAGGACGCATGATTCTGATTGCGCCTCGCTGGCCCAGGAGGAGCTGGTTTGCAATGATGAAGTCATTCACAATCGAGGAGCCTTGGATGCTACCTCTCATACCGGATCTGCTAGTTCAGGGGAACCTGTGGCATCCGCATCCAGAGCGCCTGAATCTGGCAGCTTGGATCCTGAATTAGACTGGTTAAGGGGATTAGGAGTGTCCAATAAAGCAGCTCTGACATTGATCGGAAGTCGTAAAGATGTTACAAGAAAGATCTATTTAAAATACTGGAAGACTTTCCACCTTTGGTTGCGAAAGTCAAAGTTTGATAATCTATCTATCCCAGCAGTCTTGGATTTTCTCCAGGATGGTTGGGATAAGAAGTTATCGGTCAGTACATTAAAAGTTCAGATGGCAGCCCTTTCGGCTCTGTCGGGTCTTCCGATTTCTTCATCTCCTCTAATTTTAAGATTCATGAAGGCTGTATCAAGGAAATCTCCGGTTTTTAGACCGTATGTATCTCCATGGGATTTATCCATAGTGTTGCAGGGATTGTCTAGAGGGCCGTTTGAGCCATTGACAGAATGTTCCCTTAAGAATCTCACGCTTAAAGTAGTGTTCTTAATTGCAATAACTTCAGCAAGAAGGGTAAGCGAATTGCAGGCTTTATCAGTTAAAAATCCATATTTTCAGGACTTTCAGGATAGGTTGGTGCTACAGACTGACCCGAAATTCTGTCCAAAGGTGATGTCTAAATTTCATAGATCACAAGATATAGTCTTACCTACATTTTGTGTAGATCCAAGTTGTGAGAAGGAAAGAGTATTTCACACATTGGATGTTAGAAGGTCAGTATTGGAATATTTAGCCAGAACGGCTAGGTTTAGGAAATCAGATTCATTATTTTTATTATTTGCAGGCAAGAATGCAGGGCAGGCTGCATCTAAATCTACAATTGCAAATTGGATCAGGTCAGCTATTATTGAGTCTTATAGAGTAATGAAAGTAGATCCTCCAGCTTCTTTTAAGGCTCATTCTACAAGGGCCATGGCAGCTTCATGGGCAAATAGGGCAGGAGCTTCTCCTGAGCAAATCTGTAAGGCGGCGACGTGGTCGACCTTTTCTACATTCATTCGCCATTATCGAGTGGATGCATTATCGGCTCACGACCAAGCGTTTGGAAGGAAGATTCTCCAAGCAGTGGTCCCACCCTGAGGTTGTATTACTTGTTAATCGTCTCACCTTGCCCTGAAGGATTGTGGGAAAAAAGCAGAGTTAGTACCTGCTAACGATGTTTTGAACAATCCTTCAGGGCAACGATCCCACCCGGGTGTTTTGTCTTTGTCGGATAATGGCACTTTGTGTGGGTTAGTTGGTTGTTCACCTGTCGGTACTTGTCTAAACGCACTGAGGGTGGACTAACTGTTACAATGTTTTATAGGGGAAGTGCTGTCTGTTCCTGCGTCTGGGAGGGGCGACGTCTCACCTTGCCCTGAAGGATTGTTCAAAACATCGTTAGCAGGTACTAACTCTGCTTTTCAGGTGTGTGATTCAGACACTACTAATACATGGAAGATCAGTAGAGTGCCAGGCATCTGGTATTGTTTAAAAGGAAATAAATATGGTGTCTTTTAAAGGTAAAGATTGGTCTGCTGTTCCTTAAAGGAAACCAGAGACCTGGTAAATTAAAGATTTGGTCCTTACCCGGGGCTTCCCCCTGCCCCATAAACGTGTGGGAGTCCCACGCCGTCTTCCATGGTCTGCAGTTCAGCTGCGATCAGCCCCGGTAACTGGCTCAGTCGCATCAGTCCTACTGCGCATGCGCGGGCGGTCCGTGCATGTGCCGAAGACCCAGACTGGACCCTTTATTGACCTTAATTGATGAGTTGTTTTTTTTAGAGCCATTTGTATATTTTATTTACCCCAGAAACTTGTATTAGAGTGATAAGCATTTGCAATTTAGATGCTTTGCAATAATAAAAGCTTTAATCATTAATAATATCATGAGCGATGCTATAAATAAGTTTTAGTAGAATGCTTAGTAGTCACAATTTAGAAAAAATCGTTTTTGTGCAGACTTATGCAGGTTTGTTGTAGAAAGCTGTGCTGAAGGCAGTGGGGATGGTAAATGTGCTTTATAGCCAGTCAGATTTTACTGTATTGGAGTAAGATCAATTAAAGCATGAATTTTACAGGCTTACTGCACTTAATATTTACTCTTTGCTCTTGCAATTCCAAGTTAGAGAACCACTATCTTGAAATATTGTAAAATTTAAAATGCATACATACAAGAAGTACACTTGTCCCAGAGTGAAATGCTCTATTATTTTTATCCTATGTTGGTTTTACTTACAGTAGGTTCTAAAAATCTTGCAAGTTTTAGACTAATCCATCTTCTCACTGAGGATTCAGAGTATTTCCTTCACTCTTTACAAAAGTACTTTCTGTATAGGATGTGTACGAAGCCAGCCTTCCTACCAATTTGCACACTGTTCTGGCAGTCAAACTGAGCAATTGTTCTTCAGTAAGTGCTTTTGAATATAAAGAGAACCCTGAGAATCCCGCAAAGATTTCATATTATCTTGCATAGAAGCATAGGCCACAATTCACTAAGCTTATCTCCTGTCTTTAATAAGGATTCTTGCCATTATCAACATGTTTATAAATCATTTAGTATAGCAATTTGCTACATGCAATCCTTAAAAGAAGGATTCTGTTCTTAAGTTATGGTGTAATTCCTAAAGTTAACGATTGAATCCTTAAATGAATTACTGAATCTAAACTTAAAGACAGATGTTAATTCACAGAGAGGAATGCAAGTAATGACAACTGTAAAGCGTCTTTCTGCACTAATCTTTAAAGCTCATCTTACTACATGCTCCTTGGACCCTATTCCCTCTCATCCCTTTCCCCAGCTCTCCTCCCCCCTCATTCCTGCTTTAACAACACTGTTTAACCTTTCCATCTCAACTGGCATTTTCCCTTCTTCATTTAAACAAGCTATCATAAGACCCCTAATAAAAAAAACCTCCTTTGACCCTACTGTTTTTTCTAATTACCGCCCAGTCTCCCTCCTTCCTTTTGCCTCCAAACTGCTGGAACGCCACATTTACTCAGAGTTGTCTAACTTTCTCTCTGCTAATTCCCTGTTGGACCCCTTCCAGTCTGGCTTCGGCCCTCAACACTCTACGGAAACCGTTCTCACTAAGGTTGCCAATGACCTCCTAGTTGCTAAAGCCAAAGGCAGATTTTCGGTACTAATACTCCTAGATCTGTCCTCTGCCTTCGACACTGTTGATCATACCCTACTCCTCCAGACCCTCTCAACACTGGGAATCAAGGGCCTAGCACACTCCTGGATCAACTCTTACCTGTCTGGGCGTTCTTCCATGGTCTCCTATGCCAATACCAACTCCTCTCTGCGCCCACTGTCCATGGGAGTACCACAAGGGTCCGTCCTTGGACCCCTCCTCTTTTCCATGTACACCCATGGCCTGGGACAAATAAAAGGCTCTTTTGGGCTTCAATATACTTTAGTCCTCCAGCCTAGTCACCTCCTCTCACTCTCGCATCCAAGACTTCTCACGGGCTATCCCTTTGCTTTGGAACTCTCTCCCTCAGCCGGGTCGTCATGCCACGAGTCTGGAAACCTTCAAACGTACTCTGAAAACACACCTGTTCAGACAAGCCTATAATTTGCTATAGGCAGCACTGAAGGCACACTGGCTCACCCACTAATCCTTGTGTTTCCTTCCCTTTTGTTTCCTCCCCACCACCCTCTAGATTGTAAGCTCGCAAAGGCAGGGACCTCCTCCTAGTGTTTCTCATACTGCTGTAATTTTAACATATGTACATGTACCAACAACACATCAACTATGTATGTATGTGTGTGAGGAATTCACCTGGCCTCAGCTGTTGTTAAGTAGAGTGTTACTAGAGACTGCAAAGTTAAGCGGAGGTTTCTGAGCTGTCTGCTTTATTTATTAGTATTTTATGCAGAAGTGGACTCTGTTTAGAGAGACTACGCAGCAGGCACACAAGGAGGGTGGAAGAGTGAGACATCAAGCTTATGTATATACACACACACATAGATTTGCACCGACATACACAGCCACACGTAGATACAGAGACACAGCCTCTCTCTCTCCTTCCCTGACTGCCATACACAGGATTCTTCCACAGGCTGGCTGTAATTGTCTTAGAATGTGAGGGACAGTTAGCGACATGACTGTGTTCCTGCAGAAGATGTCAGCACTATATAAACCCCAATTAATAACACTTGTATTAACCCCTTCCTGACCGGCTAACTCCGATGGGCGTCATGAATGTTGCTCCCCCAGGACTGCCTAACGCAGATCGGCGTCAAGTCCTGGGGGCGGGGATCACCCCCGCTGAGTTACGGAGCCGAGTTACCAGCTGCTGCTTGCAGTCTGTAAAATACAAAAAAAAAATGGGTGCAAATACTTGTACAGTGCTGCAATCTGGTGCCGCGCTGGATAGGGGAACAGTTTTGTTACCAAGCTGCCCCAGAAGAGGCTCACAAACAGATCGCTCTCATAGGCAAATGCCTATGAGAGACAATCACACTGATTGGCTCGGGGGGAGGAATAAAAAAAAAAAAAGAACTTTTAAATTAATATAAAAAAAAAAAATAAGTTGCAGCAGCAATCAGATCCCACCAACAGAAACCTCTGTTGGTGGCAAGAAAAGGGGGCAAGATTCATATGTGTGCTAAGTTGTATGGCCATGCAGCACACTGTTAAAGTTGCAGTGTGCTGAATTGTAAGAAATGACCGGGTCACTAGGCAGGTGTAAGCCTGTGGTCCTTAAGCGGTTAAAGCTAAATGCACATAACAAATGGACCACCCCTAGAGGAAGCATGAATTATGCACTTTTCTTTTTTAACTTGCCTCTTAGGATTACAGTGTATAACTAAGCTTACGGAAAAGCAAGGGAGTCTGCAGTGGGTGTCCATTCATTATCAGCGGGGGCCATTTCGGTGCAGGGTGAAACCGAAAAACTCACCCTGCTCCTGCATAAACTCTGGGCCCTCACTGATTACTATTCCCCCTCCGAGTTGTGGCAACTCAGGGGGGAACATAATTTGGGCACCGGCTACTGCCAGCAGCGGCCAAATTACCCTTCCCCCCTAACCCCCCTAATTTGTGTGGTGCCTGGCTGAAACTTTGGGCATCCAAATCGGGCATGCAGCTCCAGTGCAGAAACGATCGGCACATCGCTAGTGCCGAAATTGGCTGCCTTGCTCAAGTGGGGACATGAACAGCTAGTGATCTGAAATGAGAATTTTTCATCCTTCCTCGCTGTGCTAGACTATTTTAGAGTCACAGGGCCATATGCAATTCACTTTTTCACCTGAGTTTTCTCCTAGGTGATCTTTTTTAAAATTGTCAATAAAATGCATGCTAAGCCACCAGCAAGCAAGAAAATACTAAAAATAATTTTGATAATACTTTTGTACTTACTTCTCAGTACTTTTTCAGTTGAAAAGTGCTGGAAAGCTATTTTAAAAAGAAGATGAAAAATTATCACCTAGGAAATAACTCCGGAGAAAAAGTGAATTGCATATGGGCCACAGTTTCCTTTCCATTCAGCTCTGTCCTGTGTACATCTGTCACTGGAGTAGGATCTGAGCAGTAATGCCAATAAAGTTAAAAACTTGCGGAATTCTCCACTTCTTAATATCCATCTATTTAGCATACACATATTCTTCCCCCTCCTTTTAATTAATACTGCCCACACTCTAACAGATTTGCATACCATTTACCACTTTTACCATTTTAAGTATTTAAATTCTGCCCCACAGTTCTCTATCCTGATCTAATCTTACTTATATCATTGAAAAAAGCTAGACTTGAGAGATGAAGATCTCTATTGCTACAGACCTTGATTGAATTTCTCTCTGAAGTTTGTCTGAAATGTTTTCCTCTGGCAGTGGTGAACCAATGATTTTTTCCTTCTTTTTTTTTCTATTAACCTCTAGGCGCCTATTATTACTCAGTTTCCTTTTCAACGTTTTGATTTGCTCTTAGGACCAATCTGTTTTTGTTTTCTTTTATTTTTGTTTCATCTGTTTAGTGGCATCTACAGTATTTTTCTGCTGTCCATGCCCCCCCCCCCCCCCTCCTTCTGCTGCTGTCACTGCTTGACTTTGACAATCAAACTTTCTCCTGATCCCATCTTGATGCATTACCTGCTTGAGGTTACTGACAGAACTTTATAGCTGTCTCTTGCCAACATCATGTTTGTTAAACTAGCCAGCAAGTGTTTTTTTGTACCTTCTTTGATCTGACTTCTTCTGATCTCCATTGAAAGTGGACCTAAACTGTGCATTTCAAATTAGAGAGATAGAATGGCCCTTACTATGAGCGGACTCCCACCATCTCACCTGGTGCAGCAGCAAATTTTTGTATATGACAAGTAAAAGTCATGACAGCTCTGGAAGGCTTATTAAACGATCTTTGGTCCTTAGCCGACACGGACGTTTATGGACACCTTTGCCAAGAATCTAGTGTATGTACAGCGGGGGCCGTTTCCCCTCAATGTGTCATTGAAAGATCCGGACTAGCACATATTGTTCTCTTACTCATCGCGACCACTTCGTGCTACTCTGCTGTCCTGTGTTGCACTGTTATCCTTCCACCCCTCCAACAGTACGTGTCTTTAGTATTTACCTGTCCGTTCACAACTCTGCCCAGAACTATCGCTTGAGGGAGATTAGGGGAGTCACTGTGGTTTGTCCTCCTTTCCTCCTCTCTCTGTCCCTCTGTGTGATTGGGTGGCTGAATACTGGTAGAATAAAGTCTCCAATATCCCATACATGATCATGTAGCTGTTAGGGGACTGTTTTCTTGTCTCTTTATCCTAATTTTCCATTACACCATCAGCATAGGCTATGAGCTACAAGTAGGATACAGCTTCTACTGTTTGAATCTTATAGAACTCTCTAAAAAGAGCAACAATGAAGAAGAACAAGGAAGCTGCTCTTTTTTTTAAGTGCACATGTTGGTACTATCATTCACATAGCCATGGTTGAATTGGGACCTTGCTTATATAAGTCCCGTCCATTGATCTGAGAAGATAAACTGGAATTCCATACTGGTTTAGTGGATGAATAAGACTTAAAGGATACCCGAAGTGACATGTGACATGATGAGATAGACATGTGTATGTATAGTGCCTAGCACACAAATAACTATGCTGTGTTCCTTTTTTTCTTTCTCTGCCTGAAATAGTTAAATATCAGGTATGTAAGTGGCTGACTCAGTCCTGACTCAGACAGGAAGTGACTACAGTGTGACCCTCACTGACAAGAAATGCCCCTATTTATCTCTTATTTGCTCTCAGAAGCCATTTTCTGCTAGGAAAGTGTTTTATAGTTGGAATTTCTTATCAGTGAGGGTCAAACTGTAGTCACTTCCTGTCTGAGTCAGAACTGAGTCAGCCACTTACGTACCTGATATTTAACTCTTTCAGGCAGAGAAAGAAAAAAAGGAACACATCATAGTTATTTGTGTGCTAGGCACTGTACATACACATGTCTATCTCATCATGTCACCTGTACCTTCGGGTATCCTTTAAAGCTATGCTGTTATAAACAACCTCGTAAATACAATACAATTTTTTTTCCTTCATTACTTGTTTCTGAATCTAAATTTGATATCTAATCTAGTGTTGAATTATAAAGCAATGCAAATGAGTACATCTCTGGTATTACTTTACTAAAATTATTGGAAAATGCTTTTGTATGGTAGATCATGTAATGTGCAAATGGTCACAGTAGTACATTAAGTGAATTTTTTTTAATAAGAATCTAAATGATTTGCTATTAATTTGTGCCCCCCCCCCCCCCTTTTATTAATTTTTTTTTTTTTTTGCTTATACATCCAATGTTGTTTTCTAGGCATTCAAGTTGCCCAGTCTTTGTTTCAAGGTTGTCTACTAGGTTGCAGATGAAAATGGATCATACTGCTGTCGGAAAGTTGAATTGATCTTTCGTTTTTTTTCTAAAGACTTTCAAGCAAACTTGAGCTGTGAAATCTCTAACCCACATCTCATTCCGCAGTACCATGCAGAGATTGTCCTTGAACTAGTGCATAGACTTCTACATTCTTCATTAATATGTACATGCTTCTCCTCCCATGAGCTGGCAGGAGAACCTCATTTCTTATTAGGAATGTACGCTGCATCTCTTTTATCACAGCACATTACAAGCTAATTACTGAACTTGCCTATTCTGTCACCTGCTCCCTTTGTGTATTGTTTAAACCTGTTATCCCAGATGCAACGCAAGCTGATCTGAAAGAATAGTGGACTTTACAATTTGATAGATAAATATTTAAGCTCCATTTAGGGAAAAAAAAGTAGAAAAATTTCCTTTGAGAACATAAATGGTCTTTTTTTTTTTTAGAAGTCGTTCAAATGCAATCAAAAACTTTCTGTCTCTTGAATGATATCTGCTTAATGTTAACTTGATTGCTCATGGCACCTGGTATATTAGAAATGCTTAGAAATGGGTTCTGGCTTTAATCAAATCTTAATGTAAAAATCCAATTTCCAAAACAGAAGATTTGCTAATGGTGTGTATGTATGTATATATGTGTCTGTGTGTGTGTGGATAGATAGATAGATAGATAGATAGATGTGTGTGTGTGTGTGTGTGTGTGTGTGTATATATATATATATATATATATATATATATATATATATATATATATATATATATATATATATATATATATATATATATGTAATCAGGATGTCTGTACAGCGCTCACTTCCCTTAACAATATACCAACATGAATCTTCTATAAGTAGTTTCAAACTCAAAACTGTCTCAAGTCTCTGGTATAAATAAACACTCTCACCAATGTTGAAAGGCTGACTTATCACAGATCAGCTGAATGCACATTAGAGATGAACCAGTTCCTGTGTTCCTCTTCCTGATGTTCACCTCCTAGGTTCCACTTGTACCTCAAAAAGACATGCAACTTGACATAGCGTAAACCTGTATATGAATTACACTTTTGTGCCACACATGCAGACGTTAGTGCACCCTAACACAAGTGAGTGCTCCCCTCAGTGTTCGTACTGCACCTTCCCAGAAAATGAGCAAAATTCCTGCTCACCAGATATTTTGGCTGACCACTCAGACCAGTGTCAAATCGCATAGATATCACAACTCAAGGTCTTCCTCCACAACAGGTCTCCAATCAATATCAGGAGCTTGCTTCAGAAGTTCCTCAGAAAAAAGTTCATAAACCTATATAGTGTGAGCCTGTCACAAAATATAGCCCAGTGTTCATGCAATAGTGTTTCCCTCTGTAGGCACTCTGCACCCTGTGATTTCGTACTGGACTGCCACCAAATCATGCATTTAACCACTAGCCGCTCACCAGATGTCTTGCTGACCACATAGGGACCAGCACTCAGCGCTTATGGTTTCCAAAATGGAAGAGACTTGCCAGCAGCGTTGATATTCGCCTATGGGACTAATACACAGCTTCGTCAAATGACTCATCA